>NW_025765520.1:0-151606 GCF_003918875.1 Haliotis rubra | reverse complement strand
CGCAAGCCAAATGACGGACGGAAAGATAGTCTTCTAAAATCGTTTTCTTGAATGCTAGCCATTATTATCCGTTACGGTCGCCAAACAGCTCAGTGTTCATAATTGAGAGGTACCGGTAAGATCGCTCGCCGTACCCGATGATACCGTTCGAAGTTCAGAACGACAACGAGGGCAACACCGTTCCCTTCTATTAATCAGCGAAACGGCATCGATTCGTTTTACAGGTCAACGATATGCGAAGATCTTTTCAGCAACCAGCTGGTTTCCGAAAACGTAGGTAATCAATAGATGCAAAGGGTTTGTTCGACGATGAAAGATTTTCCTCGATTTCCAGATGACTTTGTTAACTTCCACCACTGCTTCGGCGATAAGCGTATCGGAAGCGATTCGGCGGAGGACTGGTATACGTGCCGTTCCCGTTGTTTACTCGATATGAAATTAGTCAGCAATAGGTGACCTGACCGATCAGTTGTAAGTTTTCAACATAAATAAGACATTCTCACCGTATCAAATTGCCGACGATACTAATAACGTTAACAACCAATTTGAAGATTAATTTCTCTGCGTATGGTTCGTCGTTTCGTTACCGCAAGTACCGGCAAGTTTTGTTCTTCTTAACCACAGCACTATACCGAACGATGAGTTCATGCAAGTTACCGTTTTCAAAAGTAAGTCATGATTTTCTGATATTGACGATTTGAAATACCTAACCGTAATAGCTTATTGCCGAATATTTAGGCTGCCGATTGCTTCGTTTTCATCCCTTATAAAGGGTGGAGAAGTTGGCGGTCGATCCTTTCAGCGAGGCAGTTCGCTACGCAATAACAGAACATGGCTTTACAAAATATCTCATTCTTTGTATAAATCGGCTTAAAGATCGAACCGCGAAGTCAATTTCGAAAGTGACACACGTCATAATGATCATTCTCGATCGTTTCAAACGATATGGTTAATATGAAAGTATCAAATATAATATTTTCGATTAATAATTACGCGGAATTCTTTTGGTCACGTAATCGGTTCATTCACCAAAGAGTACCCGAATGTCCAGTTCAGCATTCAGCGTATTCGTAGCACCAATAATCGACATTTCGACCGGGTTCTCCCAAATGGCACGTAATTCATATATCAGCGTATGTCATATCGCCTATCGTTAGCGTAAACCCGAAGGTAATCGATTCATTCGTTTGGTCATCAATTGACGATCCGAAGAAGTCAAAATAAGTGCATTGAAAGCGAACGGGGTGAGTGTTTTCTCCGTGCGTCGGTAATCGCTGAAAATAAAGACTTTACTTCCAGTTAACCGTCCGTAATAACCGGAAATCAAAACCGCAAAGAATTTTGTGGAACCATCCTCAAAATAAGCGATATAAAAGAAAGCCATATCTCCGAAATAACTTCGCGACGCATGCAATTATCAGGATTTCAGCGGATAAATAATGATATTCAGTCCTTCCGTGTTCAGCGAAAAAAAAGAGGAACTTCTCGAGGTAAATCTCGAAAAGCACGACCAGCAGTATTACAGTATAGCCCGCTTTCATGTATCGTCCATTGCGCTTCTTTGCCTTAACATGCTGGTGATTTTAATTCAGCGATACCCAGTTGCGCCATGTCTTGGACGCAGGTCATCGATGGTTTTATTCCGATTCAACGTCAAATGTTCGTTCACGACATGGATGAATGACGACGACGTCATTCTCCTCTATTCAATCGGTGTTTTCCATACCTGGGCGATAACAGGCCCAGAATTATATCAGACCGGTTCAAAAGTCTCAAAATTTAAACCAAAGATGAAAACAGAAACATAGCAGTCGCAAATGGGTCGACGCTTCATTGCGATAACGCTTTATCAGTGGCATTTAGCAGAATACCATTGTGACAATTACGCGAACACGATACACGAATATACGCACGCTATCGCACGCAAGAATGTTCATTTGAAATCTTGGCATGATAAGACGTATGCTCAGTAGCGATCAAGTCCATACCAATATGCGAGAATATCGAAGTTTTAAAACTATTTCAACGAGCGAAATCATCTCTTTCAATTCGTGGTTGAATGTGTAAGCATTCCTGAACGCACCTGGCTCTCGAGACTTCCGGATCATAAACAGCGAACCGACGATTGTTGAATTCTTCATTAAAGATTTATCAAATGCCATGTTCTGAATTAACGGGTACCAGCGTTCGCTCGTTACGCTGGTGAAGCTGTTCGATCAATCATTGCCAACAATGTATGAAGCCCATTCTGTGTCCGCGTCGCGATCCACTGAATATCAGTTAGATACTCTGGCGTTGTCCAAATCGAAATCAATTCAATCTAATCTTCGCGTCAATCAGATCAGACGTCTTCGATAATCGATGCCGGTTTAATAACGGTTTATCAGCACCGGTCATATCATTACGAATGAATCAACGAGCTGCACCGACTGATATACTGCGGCTGTTAAAGGGATTACACCGACGAAGGTAAACAATATATGCCAGATGCCGAAACAGCCCCGGCGAGTTAGCCAGTGTTCATTAGCCATGCCCTTAGTGTCGTTAAACCATGATTGAAGAAAAGATAGCGCCATGTTGAGCGTTGATAACGAATGACCGTCGGAAAAGACGGTCCTCATATATCTTCAGGTCCATCTTCGTTGTTAATATTTCCAGCCGTTTTACATTGCTTTTCATAGAGATACTTTCATGACAGTCTTTGTAAACAACCTCGCGATCTTCGCCGTTATTGACGACAAAGTTTATGGCTCAAATTTATTTGATACGCAGCACCGTTTTCGTCACGACAAGCGGCCAAAGATTGCCGACGCGACGCCGTCATCTTCCGGATTGCTTCCTCTGGTTCCAACTGACGTTAAATGAATGTAATGTCGTAGTACGCATGAATGGTTTCAGCGGTATTTTGAAGAAAATACCGAACAATGAGTTCCGACGTTTCTCTTCGCTTCGGACAATAGATTCATGGCTTCAAGATGATGCGGGTTTGAAAGCCAAATCCAAACATTGAGACTGTCTCGAAGAAGAAAAGAACATTGAACTTCGCACACGATCCTCCATATGTACAACACTGCCGCCTGCGAAATCAGCAAAACATGATGTGCTGCGAATCACGCCAGAATTTATCTAGGGAATCAGCGTTGGCGATGCCGGTTGGTTTAAAGCCCGCGACCGCACAGCATGTTCGTGTCAATGAGTTCGACCCGATCACGAGCACGATCTGTTACCAGATCAGATACGATGATGTCACCATGTCAGCGAAGTTCGCCGCGTTTGTTCATTATCAGCATAGCCGTTAGGCCGATCACTAACCCGATCTTCACGGAAAGCACGATAGATGCATCGATGATGTCATTGTGGTCTCTCCTCAGCCGAATAGACGATTGATGATGACGTCATCAATGACCGTACGGTCCAGACCGTTTGCATTAACAGACCGCCGTACCATAGCTACATATCAATGAACGGTAAACACCACCCAGAGAAAACAAAGCTCGACGACCGTCGTCACTGGCGTTAATCGGGTCGGGAAACAGTTAGTGCGCCAACCATATGATAACGCTTCTAATATATCGTCGTTTGCATTTATCAATGGTTCAACCAATATGCAGAAGTGCCACGAACACAACGGAAGATGTTGAGAAAATGTTGATCAGTAGTTTGCGCGGTATTATCCGCATGACATGGGCAAGGGCCGCAAGCCGGCGAAAGCAGTGTTAATATCTGATTGATGGAAATGTATTGCTGGGTCTCATGTCGGGTGACAGTCCGCTCACGTCGGCATGTCTTTCGGCATGAAGTAAGATGAATATACGGTTGATCAAACATTTCAGCGAAAGCGACACATTCTTTCCAGTACCTGGTTCACCAGCAGTGCTTCAAACAAGCACTTCGAAACTGCCGACAAACCAGCTGCCGCAGCCTAGGCACGCCGGTATCTTCCGGTCTAACAACCGTCAATAGCCGCGAGTCATCACCCCGTCGTCAAACTATCAACGCATTCGGCGTAGGGATGCAAGAAATGTTCGCGAACGGTGAAATATGATACGCCCGTCTCCGCTGAGGCGTTAACAATTATTCTGACACTACGGAAGCAAATTCAACAAGTTGTTACTGCCGCTGAAGCTCGCTCCCGGCCGATTTTGTACTGTACAGACATACATGGCCAGTGTTTCGCAGAAAGCCAATATTCTATCAGTCGTAGCCTCAATAATGTTAAGTTCATTCCTCCAACGACTCTCGGTAAAACCGGGGCCATAAAAACTTCGGGGAGTATGAATGACATCCCTCACCTCATTACAGTTTTCTTCGTCAAGTCGACGATAAAGTCAAAATATTTGAATGCCTGTGGCTTTCGTACCGCAAAGTCGACGCCCGCGATCGATATCAAACAATATTGGGAGTTGTTCTCGACACATTTTATCGTCAAGCAACAGCCCTTCAGAACACATCAGCATATACATCGCCTAGCGTCATCATACTATTGAACAGTCCGTTACCGTTGGGTACTGTTGACGGTGATCAAAGAGAGGGGAATATCAAAGTCAGAGTGTGGCAGCCGAATGGTCAGCGTTTCGTTATTGGCGGTTGGGGAATACCGAATGGAAATCACGCGACAGTAACCGACGGGGATGGAGTAATATCACGATATGTATATCCGCCCACCATACTGACGTTATCTTCATAAGTCGGACGGCGATTCATCGTCGATAATTGGTGAGGCGACGGTTCTTTGCCGACGCCCGAATAAAGTCGCGGTCGTCCGCTTCGTCGAGTAGTTTTCCGAAGTCTCTCGAATTTGGCAGCACTTCGATATACATTGTATATCGAAACAATTGAGCGTTGTTTGAACATGAAGTTTCACAGAACCAGTTGAAGTCGGTTTACCGGCGAATAAGCACCTCGAACGTCGCCTAGCTTTTGTCCCTCAAAAGCTGCCGATAATATTGACGCAGATACAGCAGGATCAGCCGACGTGCCGACGTCATTGCTATTGATCATAAGTCAAACGCAATGGATGATTGTTACGCTATGAACGTCAAGATGAATGAATTGCCCGGGTACCGGTCGCGCGCGTCATCATCAAAACGAATAGCAAATATAGTGACAAAAACAAACATAATATAAGGAAGCTTCATCAGCGGCACCGCGTCGATCATACGTCGAATACCGATCGGTACGTATCAAAAACGATAATGCGCACGTCGTTTTCGTTAACGTAATATTAACAACCGTAATTGAATGTTTTATGAAAGGTTTGAAGCGTAGATGAAGGAAGACACGAAAACCACCGTACGCAATCGAAAGCCACGACGTTCATCTCGCGAATTCACCGAAGTTAGCGAATGGCATATTAGCATTGCGACGTAAAATATTCCCGATAATTAATTTCTGGTTCAAACATTTGAACTGTTCACGTTCCAGAACGTTGAAATGGGCTATACCGGAAGCATCCTTTCTTCACTTCCGTTTGATTGCCGTTCGTTGTTTATCAATCATTTTCAAACACTGAAGCAATTCGGTAAATCATCAACGTTCAACATTTATTCTGCCGAATTTCGGTCATCTGATGACGATTACGTGAATGGTTTCCGATGAACCAGCCACCTCTTCGATAGTAAGTAAAAGCGAGCGAGCGAGTTGAAACATTCAACGCCACGTATGGGGATCCGCCATATCGCGACTTGAAAACAATTATGTTTAGTCAGAAAGTGAAGAATATTCGAAAGTTTTGGGACTTTTCGCCAGAGACACTGAATGACATTGCGCTATGAAACGGCGCATTTATCGTGCAGTGAAGCGAGCCGTTCGCGGTTTGAATATCAAATATTGCTTTCGAAACGAATACACGAAAACGATGTACCAAACCGCATATCTTTAACGTTCATATAAACAAACGCGTAAACGGTCGTCATGGTTCATCTACCATCTTCAACAACAAAATTCAATAAACTTGCACGAGCTCGATTGCTCCATCGCGGTATTCTCGACGTATAATCAGCATATAGCGGTCGCGGCTCTGAAATCGACCTTCGAATCAGAGCCAGTCGATTAACTTCTGAACAAATGGAGGTTAAGAAGAAAAGAGAACATAAATTTTAACCGTAATTTCTTCGAACAACCGCAACGGTTACATCAGCCGATCGAGGCCGCGGAGCGTGTCACTCGCCAGATCAAACAGTGCCAATAGAAGCCTGTTCGGCCCATTATTGTGCCGTGTCCGCCATTTCGATGTTCAGATAAGCGGCTCCTACGACAATTCCGTCCATTTTGAAGAAATAACATCGAAGCGACATCATCGTCGATTTAGTCAGTACAATAAAATAAATGCGTTAAAAGCGTGAAAGGGGAACTTCGCCGGCGACGGCGTAAAGTCAGTGAGCAGAAATAGCAGGTAACCTCTTCATAAACCAGCCAGTGCACGAGTCAAGCCCCATTGCGCGGCAACGTTATGCCAAACAGTACCGAAGAAAGTCATCAATCATAACCATTGGTCGGAGTTTCAGGTTTCAACCGTCGCTATATGTACGCCGCACGAAGAAAACTGAAGTGTGCGCATATTTGAGTTTACTCGGTGATTTTATAAATCGATGATATGATTAACCCGACCTGGTGAGCAACTTCGACCCGGTGCTCAAATAACGAATTTCATCTAAACAAAGTTAATAAAAGTCATCGAGCTGGTCCGAACTGCCTTAGCGTTAACCGCGGCCCCGTTATATCGACTCGCCATCTTCACTTCCGGCCCTTTCTGATAATATGTTGCCGGAAAATATAACAACAACCCCAGTACAGCCAGACAACCGGCCGGTGCCGGGCAGACGTAACCAACAGCTCCCTAAATCTCGCATCAATAAAAAACACGTCTAACTGAATAACGGCGGTGACCATATCCGTATGCCAGCCAGTAATACTGTTCGAGCGCAGCAGCTGCAGATGAACGCCGCAAATGCAATAGCAGTCAGCGATGGCGATAATCGCCATTGAAACAGCTGATGGTAAAGTGACATCCGGCAACAAACACGGTTCATCGCCGCCGAGCCTGTCTCGGTCAATACTGACGCCGGCCGACGTTCGAATTGTCGCGTATTGCGGTTGTGAAGCCGTCGCCGGGCAGCGGTGAAGCCACGGGCAGTCAACAGTCTTCCAACTTTCGTAGCATTTCGCAATCATGCTGCCACTGCATAGAGCGCACGACCGCCGGCCTAGAAAAGTTACGAGCATCTCAGGCCTCATTTGTTTCAGAAACGGGGCTCCCGCCCCGTTGTGATGATAAAGATCACAACCTGCGTGCCGACCGTGCTTGAGCGGTTCATCGAAAGCTTAGCATGAACAGCTCAAAAGTTGAAGCCGCGTTCGAGTTTCCGTAAAGTCATCCGATTTGGTATTTGTCTGGGCATGTTTTCTCTGCCGGGTCAGACATCAAGACTAGTTCATCGCAAGTTCATAGTTCAACTAAGAGAAGGGTTATCGTTCAGCAAAACATGCCGACGTCGCCTTCAATACGGCGGAGCAGTGTTTCTGGCGATATCACACCATTCGCTAACATCGTATGTAAGATTACGAAACATCATGACAGGCGAATATTAAAATCTTCCACTATTCTTCGCTTCAGTTGCGTTTATAATAGTCAAGCAAATCATAATGGATATTGAAGTATCATTGTTAATTTAAATAGTTAGTAAGAGTCAAGCCAGCCTTAACTTTTCTCAAATGAAAAGCCCAGCTTCAGTTATCGTGAAAGAAATACACAGAATGGTGAACGTCGATATTCGACGTGATGTTGAATATGAATTTAGTGCTGTGGTATCTCATATCAGCAAGCACAGCTCGCATAATCTTCAAAGAGTCTCCATCGCCCGTCTTATCTTCGGTCATTAGCGCATCAGCAGATGTAGCGAATAGTGGTGTTCAAAGCCATGCGTTGTTTTCAAGTTTATCAACAAGTATCGTGTCGATGGTAAAGCCGGTTATCGCAGCCGTAAACCCGGCGGCAAGTTATAACAGACCGGCCCGAAACGACAAGGCCTGCCCTTAATCGGGTCACTCCAGTCGACGACGTTAGTCGAATGCAATATTGCGTTCGGTGAAATAAATATCGAGATCCGAGTCTTCCGCCATAGTTTGACCAATTATCAGTACTGAAATCAACTGAGCCGTATTGCTCGGCACACCGTAAGTTTTAAACCACGGGAACATTCATTAAAACTCGACACCACATTTGCAGCCTGTAGATTTCACCATATGGTCGTCGTTTTTGTGCCGTTTCAATTACGTTTTTTCGAGCGACAGCATCGTTGCGTTTACATTTTTAAAGCCAGTCACCTAATTCTTCACAGGCACCTTCGTGAGCCTGAACTTGCTGTTGTTCAGCACCCGCATTCAGTGGCGGCTGCTGAAAACTGAATCCCTCAGCGTCAAATCAATCGGCTGATTTGCGCCTGGCGTTTGGGAAAGGAAACCGTTGCCGCGACTTCGAAAGCGAATATTTGTGCTCAATACATACGGTGATTTAAAGTTCAACAATCGATCAAGGGTTTCAACTTCATGTCATCATAGGCACAAAACATGAAACCTGGTCACGGGGTAGCGTTCTTTCAACAGATATGGTGCCTGGATGGTAGAATTTCCCCGTGCGCGAAGTTCGCGCACCCGATAACAAAGCGATCTGCCTCAGAAAGGTGCGACGCGACGACACCTCTTACCACCAGGTGAAGGACACACCAGAAGCTCGTCAGAAGTGCAGGTGCACGATGGCAGCCAGAGAAGGACCAAATGTGAGCTGTTCAGCAACTTTTCTTTCATGCCAGAAGGTGGGTACTGCGGGCCCGTCATACCATCAGATTTTAGCCGAACTCCGAATCTCAAACAACCTGCGTTTACCGGTCAGTGTTTGTCGTAAAAACGACAGACGCCAGCGACACCGGGAATGTCGATATTTCGACTACATTCGAACACCGGGTCATATTTCATGGAAGTAAAGTTCATCTGACCAGCCTCGTTCTTCGATTCAGCGCATCTGAAAATGCCGCTGACGAAATCGCTTTCAATGAAGTATCGATGGGACAGCTTGTTCACGAGGTCGACCCCGCGCCAAAGGCACCAGAATTTCCCATGCCTTCCTTCTTTTGATATGATCATCAACAGCTGCCGACTTTGACTTCGGACGCACGGGTGAGCAGCCAGTATCACCAAACCGGGGATGGTTGAAAGCGCCAGCCAGCCTGCTCATTGTCAGAGCGAGACGTACCCAACATTGTTTAACGACGGATTATTTATTCACCGGTGCTTGACCGACGAATACGATTCAACTGACAGCCAGACATTAAACATAAGGCCATCATTATTCTCGTGTCTGGCTTTGCTTCGTAGCGCTATAATGCCGTTTTGGGGATTTTAACCAGAACGAAGCGTTCAATGACAGGTGTTATCATCGGCAACAATAAAGACTTTGCGAAAGCACCGGAGGCTGGTGCTTCATCAGCGTGCCTGGTGGTCGGCGTGGTTGGTGACCAAAGTGGTTACGGTCATCGGTCAGTCGCTATCATCGCGCGAATACTGATTGCGACATAACTTTCAACGCAAAATGGATCACCATGTCTTCGCATTTTGAACATACGCATTGCGGCGGGATAATATAGCTTAAAAACATCGAAATGATCTTTGTTTAATGTTACGGTGGACGTTAAATAGTACTGCCTCAGCCGGAATCGGCATATTTTCTGGTGAGGTGATTATATTTTCCGTGAAGAATCGTCAAAAGAAGCGGGTTTCACTGGTCAATGTGTGAGTCCGTTTTCGAAAACACCGTCGCAGATATTGCCGGATATGAGTGAAAGGAGTTAAGATACGTTGATCGGCAATATCCTCAAAGCCATATCGCGACGAAAACGTAATTGATATGAAATCGGCACCCATCGTCGATGAAAACAATAAACGAAACGAAGCGACGGCCACCAGAATATCGCTGCCTTACCTGTACAGCCGTTATCGAAAAATAAATTTACAGATCATCGTCGGTCAATATAAACAGCGTCAACGACCGAAAAAGTAGATCGTCATTACCGAACATAAATTGCCAGTAGATACGTTCCGGCATGATTCCCACCACCGCAACTTAAAATCGTTCATCATTTCTTTCATCAACCTGGGCGTCAGCAGATGGCGATTCGGTGGTTCACGGTGCCTTCGGTGTTGGCGATTTCGAATAAAACATGCTTCGTACTTTCCATGTCGAAATTGACTTCAGACCGAAATTGGTGGTTACGGTCCGTTCAACGTTTTCGTCGCTGGCATAGATACATTGCGCATCTTATTTCTGGTTTCTTTGTGGTTGACTTAACAAAACATGCCTTATTATTTAAGCGTCAGCTTGATGTTCAGATCGCATTTTTCGCGGGAAGTTAGTCTCGATGGTATCTTCAGCGTTCTTCCTTCCACTTCAAAGTTGGTGAGCATTTTATCAGCAGTGGTGACATTGTACAGGCCTGTCATCGCGCGGGGATATTTATCTCAATTCGTTACCAGGCTATCACGAAAGAGATTGAAAAGTTAGCTCAAATGTAAAATGGGGTCGGTAGTTCCTTACTTTCGTGGTAAACAGTTTTCAGCCTTTTTAGATCTCGTACCGAAAAGGACTTTTTACATTACGCCTGGAGGTACAGCCACGGTCTCCGTCGCCGTCAATTTAAACTGAATATCCAGCGACAAAGAACGATATTGGAACAAAATTGGTCGGTTAAATCGGGTTTCTTTGGAAAAATCAATAATTCAACGAAAATGAGGTAAAAAGATGACCGCCGCCACATTGAAATATTCACGGGTAATGATGTTATTACGAAGTTATTAAATTGGCAGCAATAATAACAGGTAAAGATATATGATAGTAAAGACGACTTCCACCGTTTCCAGTGTAATACAGAGATTTGTGTTCAAGCGACGCTAACAGTGTTGATAATAGCGCAATGGTTGGCCGTGCGGTTATCGTGATAAAGCGGTCTGATAAGTATCACCATATTAGAAATCATTACAGCATTTTCAGCGACATGGAATGTCAGAATAACAAATTGAATACATAAGTTGCAATCTACATCACTGATCATATGTAAAACAACTGACATTTAAAATATATGTCATTGATCAATCAAAACGATTATAATTGGCACAAATATAGTATTCTGTTCACGGAAAGAATTGTACCCATAAGTTCCCCATGAAGACAATTTCATGTAAAATTTATTGCATGCAATATTTGCCTTATAATAACGACAAAACACAAAGGGCACGGAATTAAATATATTGGCTATTGTTGAAAGTTATAAAACATTAAAAATAATGTTACATTTATCTCATCATACATATTACACAGTCCGAATTAGACAAAATGGTTTAAAGTACTTTCTTCACCCCTTTCAATACACCTGTCCACTTCTTTTCAAATCACATATGGAATAGTAAGGAGGACCAGATATATTCACCAATGCCTTCACCTGTTAAGAAAACAACATGGTTTGTGAGGTTGTGAATAGAGGGCATCATTGGTTTTGAATCAACATTGACCCACTGTGCTCTGTCTCTGGTCTAAAAACATTGTTTGGCAAGGTGAAAATGTCACACAGTTGTGTCCTTCTTCCTTTGGTCCATGTCGGTAGCAAAAGTACTGTAAGTGGCCATGGTCCCTAGTATGGTGATGTACTATCAGTTGCTGGCGATCATTAGCCCTTTTTTATTGTATTGCGCTTTATTGTCATATATGTTACTGAGTTAACGTGCTAGTTTTAAATCTCTAACTGTGTTACTGCCCTTAGGGGTGGGGGTTGGGGTGTCACACTTTATCATATATCTTACCTGTTATTAACATATGAACCTATTAAGCCATGATATTGCTGACATATTGCCGATGTGTGTGAATTCTCCATCGTAAGGGATAGATATTTCAATGTGAAAACAGTTAAGAATCTTTTTACCTCTGTTACTTTTCATTTAATTATTGATTTTTTTAAAGAAATTGATTTAATTGATGAATTTTGATTAATATGTTCTGTAGATAGCTGTATTTTACTGATTCGTAGTTTAGATTGGTAACTCAGACGGTTAGTGGCTGTACCCTCAAAGGGGGTACAAAGTATCATAAAAAATTACTGTCGTCCTTCGAGGATACGTAAGTCCCAAAACTTTTAAAGTAAACTTTAAACTTACCACATTTTTTAAAGTAGAATTTCTGTTATTTTACATTTAGGCTAACTTTTCCCACAATCGCCAGCTGCTGAAGGGGTGGTGTAAATCCAACAAGAAGACAAAGTCATCAATATCCCACGCAATGGCAAAATACTCTTCATGAATATGTCTACGAGTTACTATGTCAAATGTTTTGGCGTGTATATAACTAAGTGGAAGGAGAGTACTGAAAGGTATCAAAGTTCTGCTACAGAAAGGAGCACTACCACCAATTTCAGTCTAAGTCAAATTTGTTGCCATGAAAATGCAAAACATGTTTTATTCAGAAATCCTAAACTACCAAAAGGCGCCAGTAGACCACCAGATGTATCTATGTGCCAAGTTTGGTAAAGAAACATTGAACGGTTTTAGAGTTATGCTCCGGAAAAGAATACTACCACCAATTTCAGTCTAAGTCAAATTTGTTGCTATGGAAATGCAAAACATGTTTTATTCAGAAATCCTTAACTACCAAAAGGCACCAGTAGACCACCAGATGTATCTATGTGCCAAGTTTGGTGAAGAAATAGTGAACGGTTTTAGAGTTGCGGTGGATAACTAGGGTCCATGCAGGTAGCAAATCTACTGTAAGTCCCCATGGTCCCTGGTATGGTGATCTACTTTCAGTTGTTGGCTTGTTTTTATATTGTATTGTTGTCTATAGGGATATATTTTTGTGATAGCGAACTAGTTTTAAATTAAGAGCTGTGATATTCTAGTAGTTTAACCGTCCTTCGATGACATGTTTCTATTTTTTCAATTTATTGTTTTTCATATTGATATAAATTGTTTTGTTTCATATAATTGTTTTCGTCACGATATGGCTGAGATATTGCCGATGTGACGTTAAATCTTAACTCACTCACTCACTCACTCCAGCAATATCACGGCGGGTGACACCAGAAATGGACTTCACACAATGTGGGGAATTGAACCCCGCTCTTTGGCGTGACGAGCGACCGATTTAACCACAAGGCTATATCCCACCGCCCCACCAGAATATATGCCATTTGAACAAAGTAATGGGGTAATTGTAACAACATCCACCGTAGCATTGGCAAAGGTCTTCAAATGTTTTTTTTTTTTTTAAATATATTGCTCCCATATAATGCGTATGATATAAAATGCAGGCATATTAACTTGTTGGTGTAGTGTCCATTTTTGCATTGAGAGTTTATATGGGGATTTCGCAGTATAATTATTCGCACGATGTGTAAAGCACATTTACCTTGTTAGTGGCCATGCCAAGCAGCAAGGCGAGTTCCCCTCCCTTTGAGATACCAACCACACCGATACCACCTTGACGTACACTTGGATGAGAGGCAAACCAGTCAACAGCATCCTGAATAAAACCAAACAAACTTAGTTTTGTAAGTTACACTCCGAGGTGCGCTTTCACGAAAGTCTTGTGACGCTACGACCACCTGAGCGACGTCTTACACAATGTCATAACTATTTAGACCGTTTCACAAGGCCATTTTAGTTTAAAATCCCCCAAAATCAGCAGCATTGCAAAGGCTCACTTGCAACAGAGCAAAGGCTAGAGGACACAAAAGTCATGGTAATTAACATGTTTAATTTCACAACAATTAAACAAGTTGGAATCCTTCAGCGAACCAAAACAGTTAAATAAATAATCATATGTTAAACAATGTTTAAAGATTACGTCACTCTATTGTGAATTAGGCTGTAGCAAAAGCACTTTCAAATACATCCCAGTTTAGTGTGCAAGAACATACCAGTACGTAGTCAAAGTCAAAGTCAGCCAATGACGGTGGGAGATCGTCATATCCAAAGAAAGGAAGAGCATAGGAGGTGAAACCTCTGGACGCCAACAGGGCTGCACGGGACTCCTTCAGCCCTCCAGTGGAACCAAACATGTCTATTATCCCGGGAAACGGACCTTCGCCTCACATTTAAGAAACATTTCATTAGCAGCATTTTCGTCACGAAAACATTTGAATGTTTTAACGTGGTTGAAGAACGAAACAAGTGGATGGTTACAATTTTACACAGCTTTGCACCTTTATACATAAATATGATAGCCAGTTAATTCAGATATGAAATCGAAATAATATTATTCCCAATTGTGTAACGTCCTGTGTTTTACGACTTCAGCCTTGGTGAAAGAAAACAATTTCAAACACAGGTTGACAAGTTCAGGTTCAGGTAAATCTAACACTGATGAACCTTGACAGGCCTGGTACTTACCTTCTGGCATGAAGAGAGTTCCCCTTTTGGAACCTTCTCTCACGACAGTCCTTCTCACAGCATAGTGCTTGTACCATCGTTCTACCTCCTCTGTTGCTAGAACTACTGGTGTGGCCAGCTGCAGGTCTTCAAGGGGAATGTGGTCATCAATTACAGACAGTCTGAAGACCAGAGGTGTCGTCACGTCACTCTTTCTAAGAAACAGATCCTTTGATATCCCTGGAACAGGCTTCATACTCCAGAAGAGTCCCATGCTATCATGACCTGTATCAAAACCCATATCCCACCGTGTTACAGAGAACCTTTACAGTGTTCAGTGTTAAGGTTTCATGACAATGCCTATGATGGCAACCAGTTCAGGACAAACTTATGATGATTGTTGGTTTGTCTGTGCATATGTAGGCACAAATATTCCTTTCAAGTGCCAACAACTTTTGGTTTCACACCTTTCCAAACATAAGATATAAATCCAATGATTGATTTGAAACACTGAGTTCGAAAGTTTTTTCAGCGAGACGTCCTTACTAAGATACAGATCTTAGTGTCCTGTAGTTCCAAATACAAAGGTGCCTGTATTTACTTAAAAAATTCATTGACAACAGAAATCGTCGCTCTTACAGGACCTGTGTCATGTGTCATGCAAATGAAAAAAACATAATTGAAAATCTGTTGGGCAGATACGTTTTCGTAGGCAACAAAAAACATTTGACCACCAAATAGTCAAAACGAAGAGGGAATCTACAAACGCAAATGGGATTGTGAATTGTGGAGTTTTTCTTTGTAGATGATTTCCAAAATGAACTAAAACACATCCCGAGGTAGGCTTGCCCGAAACAATACAATAGTTGGTTTCAGACACTGATAGATAATTCAAACTATATATGGAAGACTCGAGATATTCTCGATATTTATTTCTGAACCTGGGTAAATAACACATTCATTCTTTGTCAGTATTTAAGATGTTAATTAGGAGCAAAATTCCAAAAACCTATGTTTATGTTGGGTGAGTCTGTTATTCTCTCACCTTTGTATGTTCCCCCCGTTGAAGCATGCTCAGCTATATCGACAAGTCCTTGTTGGTCAGCTTGAAAATGACCGCATGAGCTGAACACTGCCTTTCCCTCTTCCACCCATGCCTGTACAGTCACTCGCTGTAGTGGCCGAAGATCGTTGACTTTGATGGAGACTCTTTCATCAAAAAGTGCCACAAGGGGATTAACACTGAAATATGCCTTACTTGAGTAAGGATGACCTCGGATGCTGATGTATCTCATAAGTGCCCTAGCATAATTCATTCCCCGTAATTCAAACATCACGTCCGAATAGTGTTGTTCTGAAGAAATTCTGTGTAACTGCTCACGAATGTATAAACTGGAGCTTTTTCATTTGAAAAAAAAGTTAAAATGCAAGCTGACTCTTATAATAACTATAATTAACAATATTTTTCAATGGCACTCCATTTATGATTTATGTTCTTGACAACATCTGTAATTATAAACACCATGTAATGGTCCTATAAAATAAAGCAGAAAAAGTGGAAACACAAGACGGGGTTTTGCCAATATTCATACAAAATGAATACCAATCATGAATGTTTCATGTCTGCATACATTGAAAGAAATATGTGCGGGTAGAATATAGTGTGGCCTAATATCACCCAAAATGTGGGGAAAACGCAAAAACTCCACCATGTGGGAGCGACGCGGCCAAACACGTCAGCATGACATGAACGTGCACCATATATAGTTAGACTATGAACACGATGGTTGTTCATTCGTCTGTCATCACAATTGTACAGCAAGAGGAAAAGGAAAACATGCCCCAAAGACAATAACTCACTGCAACAACGCCATCGGATGACTGCAGAGTGGAGACGCGGCTTCAACTTTCGAAATGATTTTCCGCGTATTGCTAAGCACCATTAGAAGACCGTTATCAGAAGCTTTGGTCAACACGGGACATGCCCAGATGCGGTCGACCACATGTCACAACTGCAGGGCAGGGCCCCGTTTCACAAAGCTCTCGTAAGCCTAAGATCTCGTAACTTTTCTCGTAGCAGTCGTACCTCCTATACAGTAGCATATGAGGTACGAATGCTACGAGAAAAGTTCTTAGACTTACGAGAGCTTTGTGAAACGAGGCCCTGAACAGGTACATACGGCCTCGTCACTTACGTGATAGACTCACCACTGCCACCTCTACAGCGACAGCAATACAAGCCGCAAGTACACGCCGTCCGAGATGACCAATTCGAGGCATCAGTCTGACCGATTAGCATCGTCAGTAACGTCAATGGTGTCCAGGACACAGAGTATGGCCTCAGCAGCGATGGAGACGTGTTTGTTTTATGGGATAATCACGATTTTTGCTACCCTGTATGTGTGTAAGTATGCGT
The DNA here is from genome assembly GCF_003918875.1 of Haliotis rubra. Taxonomy (NCBI): domain Eukaryota; kingdom Metazoa; phylum Mollusca; class Gastropoda; order Lepetellida; family Haliotidae; genus Haliotis; species Haliotis rubra. The sequence goes on along the minus strand of NW_025765520.1, from coordinate 134,784 downwards.
GCCTGCGTGTACGTATATGTGTAACTTAAGATAGTTTTGTACATTTGCAGCGTTCGAAATACCTGCCTTCCTGGACGGGTTATTTTCAACACGGCCTGCCAGATTCTCAAATTCACCTGGCCGACGGTCGAGTTAAAATCTAGACATCTATAAAGATATTTTGTGAGCATGCAAGATTTGGTCAGGGCTGGCAAGTTTTACATCTACCCAGCCATGTGGTCTGGCTGAAATTACTGGGAGTTTCATACCCTGACATTTGTTACTCTTTTCCAGCAACATATTTACAACGGCATTATAAAGAAAAATTGAAGTGAAGATATAAGCCTAAGCGGAGTCGATATAACGTTAAATTTGCGGTTATACAACACCCGGTATACGTCCCCAATTCGTCAAACACAGTTCAGTTATCCCCATTGTGATTCAACACTTTTTATGCTGATTTTTCGTGAAAGAAATTCATTATTTAAACCAGGTCAAAGTTCCTCTAGGTCAAGATACGATGACATATGTCATATCACTCTGTTCCGTAAATCACAAATAAAACTCGTCTCTGCACACTTGGATTTATTGTTTTCTTCGGTACGGGTACATATATGACAGTTTCAAACCTACAAACTCCGATGAACCAATGGTTAACGTGAAATTGTGTGGCTTTCACGCTTCGAAGGAACACACAGACGGCCATAACATTACGCAACTGAACTGGTCTAAGGGAGTTACCTCATTACGCTACCTGTTTCACACTCCTTGAACTTACACCATCGCCAGAAAGTGTAGTTCCCTTTTCACACTTTAACACGTTTATTTTGTGCACACTGACTAAATCTGACAATGATGAATAAATCGTAATGTTATAGCTAAAATGGACGGAATTATCATGAAACCGCCTTCTAGTTATCAGAAATGAGCGGGCCGCAGCAATGATAATGGGCCAAAGACGGGCCATTAACGCAAATGACGTCCCAGCAGGTGACGTCACACTCCACTATGACGTCATAAATCTTGTTTCATGATCTAACAGTGATGGGTCAACAGCCCGTTGCGAGTTGTTTGAAGAAAAATTACAATTAAATTTATGATACTCTTTTTTCTTCTTAACACACATTCCATCCATTTTAGCGGGATAGGGGAGTTAATTGACCTGAAATACAATAGTGTAGGGATACATTCAAAGGTTTTGGTGAATCGGTTTTCAAATTGCGACCGTATATATGCTGATTATACGGTCGGAAATTCATACCATTGACCAATCAGAACTCGTGTTACATACTAAGTTTAATTAGATTTGTTATTTATGTCGGCAGGGCGTGGTTTGTTTCAGGTGGAGGTATGAGCGATTTTTACTGTGGCCATTTGCACACGTTTGTTTAAATGATGATTCTGTGTAAAAGTGCAGTTTAATTTTTGCTCATCGTTTTCATTATGTATTCGTTTCCGAAGCAAATATTTGATATTCAAACCGCGAACAGCTGCTATACTGCTGATGCGGCTTAAAGCTACATTTTCTCACTCACTTTAGTCATTCAATTGTCCTCCTGAGAGGGTACGTAAGTCCCAAAACTTTCAAAATGTCTTCACTTTCTATTGTATAAATTGTTTTCGTCACGATATGGCTGAGATCTTGCCGATGTGACGTTGAATATTAACTCACTCACTCACTTTACTCATTTACTTACTACTATCGAAAAGTGAGCAATGGTTCATGACGAAACCATTCCACATGTGTCATAGATGAGCCAAGGGTGTTGGGCAGAATCTAAATGGCAGTATTGATTTTGTTGATGGTTCTGAATTGCTGAGTGTCAACCAAACGAACTGTCAATCAAACAGAGTGAGAGAAAGTTTTGAATGAGAGACAAGTTATACTTCCGGATTAAACATTTCCCAGCGTTCTGGAACGTGAACAAGTTCTTCCAAACTGTTTATGTTTGGATTATAATATGTATCAGAATATTTATCCACCATGCACACAATATACCATTCGCTAAAATAACTTCGAGCCAAGTTCACTTGTATTAATTTTTCATTAACTTTCGGTTAGAATTTTGAAGTTGGTTAAATTGGGTTTTTCATGCCAATTCGTCGTTTAGTGCAGATCACATCTGCTAGCCTTGTCGAGTCTAGGCTCACCAATATAAGACTCCCAATTTCAAAGAGCTTACGGTTGTTATGAAAATATTACATTCATATGCAAACGACGACGCATTACGCACATTATGTATTTTTGTGTACTTATCAGTCAGGTATTCCGACTGTATGGTCGACCGCGAGCAGGACTGTGCCGCTCGGTGGAAACCACCAATATTATGTTTGTTTTGTAAGAGCTGGACAGCCGCTCACCTGTTTTTTGTACGAGCTGGAATCCCCGCTCACCTGTGTTTTGTGTACACCTGACCAATCTTGACAATTCGATTCATGTATTACCTTGACGTTCCTGTGTAACTAATCTAATGCAATTACGATCATTTGACTTATGATCAATGCCTTTACCAAATGTTTGTCAACACGTCAATGTCCAATGTATTTTACTGTATACTTGTACATCCAATATTGTCAACGCTTTTAAGGACAAAAGCTCCACGACGTTCAGGGGTGTTGTCATAGAGTAAACCATGTCAATAGGTTTCTGTAAAACTTCATATATTCAAACAACATAATTGTTTCAATAAATATCCAAAGTGCACCGAAATTCGAGGCAAGGCGAGGAGAAGGGCCCAGATCATCGACAGAAGCGGACGGATTGCGCGGCTGGTCGGGGCGTCGGCCAAGGCCGTCTCCTCACCATCGACTACATCGACGATGAAGAATCGCCGACCGACTTCTGAATGTGTGTGACAGTGACAGAGCGGGTCTCCATATCGGGAACATTGGCCACGAGGTCCCAATGTGCGTTCTGTCACGTGATTTCCATCTTATGTACCATTTCTACCATTATTCCCCAACCATAATAAACATGGCTGCTGCTGTCTTCAACACTACCGCTGACTTTTGTCTTCCATCTCTTGTCCACCATCCTGAACTACCATCCGAGAGTACCCCCAACGAACGCTCTTGGACACTGATAATAGATATACTGTACTAAACGACGTGTATATGCTGAAAGAAATGTTCTGAAGGGTTTTTCTTAAAAGGCACTTGAAAATCAATATGTCAAGGGCTTTAGCTTCCCAATGCCTTTGAACGATAAAGGTCACCTCGAAGGCGTCAGTAACACGGGTACAAGGAAGCCCTGGGCATCTGGCATTCAATCCATCGTACCCTGACGCGGAATATCGATGACGAAGAAAAACTGTATGGTGAAGTGGGATGTGTCATTTCATACTCCTAAAGAGGTTGTGGAGTTTATTAATGCCCACTACCTATGCACGTACACTTATACACGAGAATTGTTTTTATAATTTGGTTTACGGGTCAAAAGGAGTCATTTGGGTGTTTCTGTGTGAAGGCTACATACTGAAATAGAATGTGTAAACCATAGTGACCCTTTTCTGAAAAAGACTACCAAATACTATATATAGTCTGTATATTCTTTACAATTTTATTCAAGGAGGTGCTAAAATATTACAACGAATAACAGTGAGTAATGTCTTCTTTGAATGGATTTATCCGTAAGGCGTGCTGGAATAGACAGATACACAACCTAGATGTTTACACCACAGCGGAACCGAATTATTATCTTCCTGTTCTGGAGCTGGTTCTCCATCCCTCATGAGAGTAAACCAGTTATGTTGTGTTCGACAGTAGGGTGTGTGGAACTAATGTGGCAGATGTTTGTGGAGGAAGTGGATAATTCTTTTCCAAGCGTCCTCCTCGGCTGCAGCATGAGGTACAGGATGACCTCCCATCAGCAGTTTCAAGTCTATTTAGGGAAACACGTACTGGGTGAATTAGGGTACTGAGTCAAGAATGTGTCAACACAATTAGCTGAAATAATGTTTTCATCTTAGTATATTCATCTGACTGAAATCTTTCATACTGTTTGAAAGACATACCGACATGAAACGTTCACGCATATCATTGTATAAGTTATCAATACAGTTTCATGTCGTCATCTTAGTGTACACCAAACTGTAAAACATTGCCTTTATGTCATATGCTGTGTATTCATGTACGAAGTTAATACGATATGCCTGCACAAACTACTGTTGCTATTGGCGGCGGTCACTTAATCAACATTTTCATAACATCTCCCATTGATGAGTCTGTGCTTTCTGCATATTAGTCGCATATTAAAGATAGCGTCTCAATGTTTAAACGACCATTCTCTCATTATTAGATACGTTATATATGGATTAACACTATGATTTTATGGATGTATAGTGACGATAATCGATGAAACTTGTTTTCTCTTGATTGGGTGTTTAACACCGCACTCAGTGATATGTAAGCTATATTATAACGGACTAACAATACCAGACAGTCTGGACCATACCATCCATTGATTGACGTCATCATAATCGATCTGTTCAACTGGAATACAATGGCATGCACACCAGCACTGTCAGTATGTCCGACCATCTAATCAGTAACTCCCGTGAAGATCCGGGTTAGAATTGGTCTTCAGCAACCCGTGCTTGTCGTTAGAGCGACAAACGGATCGGATGATTAGACTCGCTGACATGGTTGACACACGTCATTGTATCCGATCTGTGTAGATCGATGCTCATAATGTTGATCTCTAGATTGTCTGGTCCAGTCTCGATTATTTACAGACCGCTGCCATAAAGCTGGAATATTGCTGAGTGCGGCGATAAACAACAAACCAACCAACCAATCACTAACACTGGTTCCTAAGACCAATTCTAACCTCTGTGTTTACCTTTACATCATGTTTGCCTGATTACTCACCAAACAGCGGGTGGTACAGTGTTTTGTACATAGGCATATATGGAGGATCGATGCGATGACCTGCTCCAGGATAGGAGAGAAGTTCAATGTTCTTTCTCTTCTCTTCAGGACAGGTCTCAATGAAACGTTTAGCTTCATCGGATGGCAACACTGCATCATCTTGAGCAAGAATGTATAAGATGTGGGCGTTATTCTTCCAAGCCTGAAGGGGAAACGTTAGGTTTCATTGTTCATTGTTATTTTGCTAAAATGTACTGGAAACCATTCATACGCCGGTACTGCGACATTACATTTCGACAACGATTTAGTTGTGTCCCGAGTATAACAGTGAGGCAGTTGGGAAATGAGTGAGTGAGTGAGCGAGTGAATATCTAACGTCGCATCAACACCCATATCGTGATGAAAACAATTTATACATTAAACATAAATAAATTTAGACCATAAAACTGTCATCAAAGGGCTGTAAAACTAACTAACAGAGAATCACTGAGTTGTTTACAAAGATATCATAGAGTATATCTCTATAGAAAACAATACACTAAAACGGGCTACAGATCGCCAGCAACTGAAGATAGATCACCATACCAGGGACCTGAACTCTAAAGAGGTCCTGCTCATGGAAGGGACAAAATCTTTTCCATTGGTGTCATTCAATAACATAACATAACATATCCTTTTTCTCCAAATCAGCATGGTTTGATAGCTGACTTATAGGGGACATAATAACCAGAGAATATGGACACGTGAAAACAAACTCACCGGAATGACTTCAGCGCCATAGCAGGCACCGCCTCTTGCAATGACACCTTCATCGGTGTTATTCATTTTACTGAAGTCCCACCTAACGAAAATGACATTGCAGTATTATATAGTCAATTTTTATCCGTTGGTTATTCGTAATAATTATGACCAGTGCGTTCAAACCCATTTATTGTCGTAGCATCGATTATCAAGACGTCTGATGCACAATTGTGCAGAATTAGATTGAGTGAGCCTGTTTAGTTTAACGCAAATCTAGCAATATTCCAGTAAGATCACGACACGGACACAAGAAATGGGCTTCGCACATTGTTCCCATGTGGTGAATCGAACCTTCCTCTGCGTGACGAGCGAACGCTTTAACCACTAGGCTACCCCACCCCCCTGTTGAATTAGAACACATAGCATTTGATGCATCTTTATTCATGAAAGAATTCTGTAATCGTGGTTATGTTTATGATCAGAGAGATAGTAGGATGCGTTTAAGCTGATGTTGGAATGTCCCCTACATTCAACTTACATAGTGTTGTTCATAGTGTTCAGAAATAGTCTTCAAAAGTGTGTTCTAGTGTTAAGAAATAGTTTTCAAAACTGTGATAGTCTGCCATCACACAAACCCAGTGAACATGGATTTGGTCAAACTGATCCATACCTACAAACATACGTCTTATCATGCAAGACAAATGAAAGACGTATTTTGGTGCGTGCGTGCGTGTGCGCGTGCGTGTGTGTGTATCAGTGTTCATACTCTAAATTGTCCACAATGAAGTATTCTATAACAAATCCAATACCACTGTCGAGACTGTTCTATGCAATAGAGTGTTGTGTGGCAATGTCATTTGCGGTACTTGTATTTCATTGTTTCTGCTAAGGGCAGGTTGTGCTGGTTTCAATTTTGACACTTTGAGACCAGTCTGGTCTGGATATTTCTAGGCCTGTTACGGAACATTCCAGTGTAGTCACCCAGAGTGTTAGGGAAGCTTTTGTTGCATAGAAGTGAGTGAGCTTTAATATTTAACGTCACGTCGTCATTTCATCCATATCGTGACGAGAACATTTTTGACGTTGGAATGGAATACGTGTATATTGTAAAACCTGCCGTCAAAGGACATGAAAACAACTAGATTATCACTTGAATTAAATCTAGCATGTTAAGTTAAAACTAAAAGCACAATTTGGACATTACATAATATAAAAAGCAGGCTATAGATCTCAAACCACTCAAGGTATATCACCATACTAGGGTCGTACTTTTGCTAAAGGGATCCCAGATTTACCTCATTCTTCGAAGTTTGCATCACACGTCACAAGAACGGCGGCAGGTGCGTGAAGATAATTTTTTTCCGCTGGCTACTTAGCACAGGCCTGTTTTGGAAGTTTGAATATCATCTTGTAATTGTACTGCCATTGAATTTATACTGCCACTGCAAATCCGTTGTATTAAATTGCATACATGTATAAACTTAGTTAATTTCGGAATATAGCTTCTTTATATCACATTTATTTTTTGGGTTTTGTGAGTTTCACACCAAATTCTTTTACGGTTTTGATTTCCAGTTAACCAGTTGGTTGAAGCTGGAAATCAACAAGTAAGTCTTGGCCCTACAGCTGTTACCGACTTACCGCAGGAGAAACACTCACCCCGTCCCTTTCCAATACACCTGTCCCGACTTCTTCAGATCATCAAGTGTGTAAAACGGGAGGCCACAGATATTCACCAGAGCCTTGACCTAATGACGTTATAAGACATTACCTTTCAGGTTTACAGATACTGAAGATAAACGTGCAAACATACAGTGAATGCTATGGTTACACAATGCCATTTAGAAATTGGTCAAATGTAACATATGGTATATTGAATGCTGAATACTGTTTGGATATTCAGGAAGAAAGAGACGACGTGCTACTCTTGAGAGAGCGAGGTTGAAAGGCTGAACCAGTTACAGAATCATGTGAAAATTAAACATTTTTCAACTGTGAATTGTATCGAAATATTATATTTGTCACTTTCATAATGCTTCCTGTGTTTAAACGATCAGGAATGTGTCCCCTTATTTATGACGTGTATGCACTTCCGAAAATTATTCACAGTTTGGTCACTTTTTAAACATTTATACAAAAAATTAAGTCTTTGTTAAGCCATGTTCACCTTATTTGTTGCCATGCCAAGCGAGAAGACTATTTCACCTCCCTTTGAGGATCCGACTACACCAATACCTCCACCCTTTACATAGGGATGAGAAGCAAACCAATCAACAGCCCCCTAAATATGTGTATAAACAAATATTACAGTTAGGTATTTCAAATCGTCTCTTATTGTCATAAACCATTATTACTGAATTCGTGTTCTGAAGTTATCGACAAAAGTATTGAAAATGTAACTTTTACTTTAGAAAACAGTAACTTGCATGACAAGCTCTGTTGTCAGTTCTGTCGTTCGAGCCTGGGTGCACTGTAAACAGAGTTAAGAGAATAAGCTTTACCAGTACTTGCAGTAACAGAAACAACTTCAGCCAAACCATCCTTCAGGCCAGCACACAGAGAAAGTAAATTCTAAATGTTAGCTGGTAGCTGTTGTAAATGTGAACAAACAGTACACTAGATTGGCTTATTGACTTGGAGAATATGATTATTTATGGTTGGAAAACTTACAACTATGTAGTCAAGGTCAAGGTCACCTATTGCGGTTGGGAGATCTTCATATCTAAAGTAACTGAGAGCAAAGCAAGCAAAGCCTTTAGATGCTAACAGGGCAGCACGGTATTCCACCAGTCCTCCAAGAGAACCAGACATATCAATCACTCCAGGAAAAGGTCCTTTATCTGTAAACAGTAGGTTTTGCTTAGATTGTAAAGTATCTAGAAGTCAGGGAAATGCTGTCACAAAACATAATGATCCGGGCAAGCTAATTGCTTGCATGCATACATTAATTGGTTACACCTCTGACTAGGGTTGTATGTAGTAGGTTGGGGAGTAGCTAGGACTTTGAGAGGTCTGTCCAATTTGCCCTTGCACACATGTTGAAGGTACAACAAAACAGATATTATAAGACCCGTGAACAACGTATTTATCTTACCGAACACCTCAATTGTAATTTTGAATTGTTTGAAGCACGGGTAACGGATCATAGTATGGAGTACAAGACGACAAGAAAAACAATTTTAGAGATATCTCCCGTCCATCGATTTGCATTCGCAAGACATCGGTAATTTCCCTACATCATGCTCGATTCAGTTGTTATTCGAGATAAAGAATTATTACTACGAAGTACCAAATGAGTTCGGCATTCCCAGCGGGGTACGTAGAAAAAGTTACTCGCTTGTAAGCGGGGTACATTGAAAATAATAGAAGAGTGCTCAGCCAATCAGAAAACGACACTAGGAAGGATATGTCTGTTTGTAGGTTTCTGCTTTGTTTGAGTAATATGGATGCATACCAGGAGGCAAAAAGAGTTCCTCTCAGGGGACCATCACGCACGACAATCCTTCGCACGGTAGGATGTTTGTACCAGCGTTCCAGTTCGCCTGTGGCCATCTTCACTGTCGTGGTCAGTTGGAGGTCATCAAAGGGAATGTGGTCATCTATGACGGACACTGTGAAGTCAAGAGGTCTCATCACATCTTTCTTCATAATACGTGTCTTCGTGGATTCCCCTGGAACTGGCTTCAGACTCCAGAATAGACCCATGTTTTCGACACCTAACAATAAATGAATATACGAATGAATACAATTAATATGAACGAAAGCAACAAATGCAAGCCTATCATCGATCATCTCAGTCTAAAATGAAATGTCATGAGGTGTTCACATTTACTCACCTGTATATGTCCCGCCAAATGAAACATGTTGTGAAACATCAACGCGTCCCTTCTGGTCTGCTAGAAAATGAGCATTCGATCGGAACTCAGTGTCTCCTTGCTTCAACAATGCCTGCACTGTCACTCTCTGTACTGGACGAAGACCAGTGACTGTGATGGAGACTATCTCGTCAACCAAAGCCTTTTTCGGGTTGATATTGAGGTTAATCATTCTGCAATAAGTATGTTCCGTCCTATATATACGTCTTGGCAAACCTATGACCATTCAAAACTGATGTGATATAACGGCTCGTACAGCATGTTCTCCTGTTTTTCTTGGTAAACAATTGATCTAAGTATAACAGTGGTGGCTATCTTTTGTGCATTTGTCAAGATCCACATGTAATGAAAACCACTTGTCTCATATACTTTCTAACATGATTCGAGTGAGTGAGTGAGTGAATTAAGTTTTACGCCGCACTCAGCAATATTCCAGCTATATGGCGGCGGTATGTAAATAATCGAGTCTGGACCAGACAATCCAGTGATCAACAGCATGAGCATCGATCTGCGTTATTGGGAACCGATGACATGTGTCACCCAAGTCAGCGAGCCTGACCACCCGATCCCGTCAGTCGCCCCGATGGCCGAAAGCAAGGAACACACACAACTGCTTTCAGAAAATGGACAAATGTGAAATGTGTCATATCTGGGATTACACTTTGTTATGTGAGCACAGAATCTAGCATTGTGAGAGAGTGGTTCAAATCACATGTGAGTTACTTTCATCAATGCGTTATCCTGTCCAGTGAATATTATAGCTTATGACGTTTAACTTACCTCACGAAAACCTTTTGTGTTGAAAGTGGCACCAGGAACTGCTTCCTCATTTTACATACTAAGGTTTGGATTCCAAACTGTTAAAAACAATGAGGATTGTATTCTATTGTGAAAACGGAATTTTCGAATACGTATGTTCCATAAAAATAGTATTATTATATGCAATGACTGTTAATCCAGAGTCTGTCAGGACCATGTGTCGTTACCTTTTCAGGTGATAATATAGTGCAGTTTATGGTATGTTTGGCTCAAAGAGTGGTGTACCACTGTGCCATGACCTGCATGTAGCAAAATGAACGTACGTCATCGCTGAATAAAGCCGCTTATTTACAACAGACCCTATATACAAGACGCAAAGGCACGTAGTCTGCTAAATAATGCATCCACAAGAATATAGACTCGTGAAGATCTGGGTTAGAATTGATCTTCAGCAACCCATGCTTGTCGTAAGAGGCGACTAACGGGATCGGGTGGTCAGGATCACTGACTTGGTTGACATATGTCATCGTATCTTGATCTAGAGGAACTTTGACCTGGTTTAAATAATGAATTTCTTTCACGAAAAACACAGCGTAAAAAGAGTTGAATTGGAATGGGGATAACTGTACTGTGTTTGACGAATTGGGGACGTATACCGGTGGTTATATAGCCTCAAATTTAACGTTATTTCGGCTTACACGTTAAATTTTGCGGCTAAATAACCACCGGTATACGTCCCCAATTCGTCAAACACAGTACAGTATCCCCTAAACATACATGTACAAAAATCGATTGATACGTCAGCAATATATATTTACTTAGTTGGAAAGATCATTTAATTTAATGAGTATCTGTTAGTTAAAAGTCGTTACTTAATGTAACATACCTTTATATTTTTAAAATATTTTTAAACATGTTATATTTTATATTGTTGTATTATATTACTAACTAAAATGTTTTTGTAACATTGGTTGGTTTACCCCCTTGATGGAAACTGAACATTGTCATCGGCTTGATAGGGTTATGTTATCTGTTTTGCTCTGAATATTCATGTAATCCTTATCAACGTCCAATTTGTTCTCGTCGCAATATGGCTGACATATTGACTCTAAGTAAGTATTTCACTGATGAAATAATGACTGCACAATTTTTCTTTTGACAATATCTCAAGTTGCATGTTCGTGTTGATCCGCCTCGTGAGCGATATACGTCAGTTAACAGGTTCTAAATTCGAGTATCAAGGAAGGAATTAAAGGAACAAATAATGAATGACGCAGAAACAATAGCATGTCACTAATTTTATATCAGATTTGACAACCAAAGTAGTAAAGGACACAGCATGACACAATATTACGATTTATACAATTGTTAAGGAACCTCTTACTGCTAGACGAGTGTTATTTCATCGTGAAACAAATATTTCCCTGAGGTTCATCGCCAAATGTATATTTCAGCCCGAAATCACTCAACAAAGGTCATCAGACAAGTAAAAAGTCAACATCTCAATTCTAATGCTGAAGCCAACAAGTCAGGTCCAAAGTCATTGTTTAAACATTCGTTCAGTATATTGGGTAAACACTCGGAATCGCCACTTCCGAAATCTGATGACAATGAAGCAGCAGCACAGACATTTTCGGATTATTTTTACATAATAATCCAATACAATCATGATAATGACAAGGTTTCGTCTTCTGTGGTTTCAGATGAAGTTGATGTCCCTCAAAAAATGTTGGATGACACTCCTCCTGAAAGGTCACCTTTCCCGCTATAACCTCTACGTGGTGTTCCAATCAGTCTACAGAGCAACCTGCGGAAGATCCTAAATGACCCGCGCTGTGGTTTTGACACAGGACAAGTAGCCATGCTCACATTACTAGACCTAAACAGTGCCTTCGACACGATCACCAGAGGCTCCTCAAAAGACTTGACATAGAACTTGGAATCAGGGATTCAGCTTTATCCTGGCTGGCATCTTATCTACATGACAGGACCCAGGTTTGAGGTGCGTCCAGTTCCTCAGGGATCCGTTCTTGGTCCGATCCCGTTCACCCTCTACACTGTCCATCTTGGCTCTGTTGTAGCAGATCACAACCTTGACCACTTTTAGGCAGGTGACACGCGGCTGTGGAGATATTTAAACGAAATTCAGAGTCAGCGGGAGCGTCTCTCCATCTAACATCAGAATACTTCCAGAAGATACCAAATGCCTTGAAAATAAATGAAGAGAAAACAGAATACATTCTATTGGGACAGACTGGAAAACGCAAGTAATGTGATATTTCGAGGGTGTCTGTCTGTGGAGCAACCATTCCATTTTCTTCCACTGCCAAGGAACTGGGTGTTGTCATCGATTAAGATATCAGTGTAACAGAACACGCTAAGTATGTTGCTAAAACTTGCTACTTCAATCTGAGTGAGTGAGTGAGTTAATATTTAACGTCACATCGGCAATATTTCAGCCATATCGTGACGTGAACATTTTACCTCAATCTGCGCAATATCAGCAAGGCCTGACTATTCCTTCCCAAAGATATCTCCAAAACGTTCTGCCTCAGTCTAGTCACATCTCTTATGGATTATTGTCTTTTGACCGGATCTCCATCCTGTGTCACTGATCAACTCCAACGCATACAGAACTTAAATGCTCGCATTACCGCCCAGAAAACAACACATCAACACCAACCCGTGACACACAGAATCTCCTCATACCAGTGCATGACCCAACATTGCTCCAGTCTACCTGTCAGATCTACTTTATGCTTTATCTATCAGCAAAAACAATGTCTGCTCATTTCTAACAGTGATACTGTAAAGAAGTGAGTTTTGATTAAATCAAGTGTATCATTTTTTTATTTCCCCAACGTACATGTTACATATCTAATTGTCAATAACATTATCAGTGCCAACGGTCGACAAAATTATGTTGTTTTAATAAGATGTCGTAAGGGACATTCACATTCAGATTTTACCTATTTTACTCCTTTATGTGTATTCCTTGTCGGTGCCAGTGTACCACGAAACTACATTGACACGTGAAATAATATTTTGCAGTACCGACACTCATCTGTGAACAGAACAGTACTCCATTGCCTGTATCGCCAGTTTTGGTGTTGTAGGGCAAACTGTAGACGTTCACGCCGATGACGAGGGGTGAGGATAGGTCCACGATAAGGTCTACGGCAATGGAGGTTCCCTCTGTTAAGACGTCGGCGTACTGTATCAGTACTGATTCATCTTCCGTGTGTTCCCACTGTCTGGCGCGCTGTTCCGGATGCCTGCATGAAGGGATTCTGTACATGTTGCGCACAACATGGCGGTGTTATCGTCTTGGTCTGCCAGTGCGGAGGCGATCATTTGTGGTGTTGGTGGCCCGGAAACGTTGCTGAAGCCGGTCGATGGTCCAAAGGTTGACCTGGAAGTGATTGGCAACGCCTTGTGCAGTGTGGCCAGCTTCAAGTCTTCCTAGCGCCAGGTTCCTCTGAGCTGTCGTGAGTCGCGGCATTCTGCTGACGTTGTAATGTAAATGTTTCAACCAGGTTTAGGGGTGCATTTTATATGGCTGGTCCTTGAGAACAGCACGTGCAGCATGAGTTGCATGAAAAACATGGAGAACACCGTACCATCACCGAGATCAGGTTGCGTTTTTTAGATCATTTCCTGGGTTCTATTCTGAGTTTGGGAAGGAATGTCTTTGCTCAGGTAAAGTTGGAGATGTTGTCAAAAATATACAAGCAAAACATTAAATGAGTTTACAGTTATCCGTTTCTGCGAAGGAAAATTCCAAACTGACGTTTCTTTTGCTGCTTAGTATATTTCAAATTGTTTTGAGATCTTCCATTAAAGAATTGTTCTTTATGTGCATATGTTGAAATTCATAGTTACTGTTCTCGCCGCGAATAGCTGGGAATTGCTGATTCATTCATATTTTTATTATGTTCATTGCTTAGTTTGTATTTCAAAGCAATTCATCATTGACAGGTGTTACCTCACTTGGCTGTGAAAGTGTTACCCTCAAGCTCATTACATTTGTAATGGGAGGTCATCCTGAAGCTCATGCTGCAACATAGGAGAAGGACAAGGCTTCTCCACTTCCTTCGCAAACAAATGGGTAGAAAGCTTCGACATCTGCCATTTTGGTATCAATAGTAACAATATCACAATCATCTCTTGCAATACAAAATCACATCTCGGAAATGACTTGTTGCATTAGTGATCACGATTGTCGAAGTATGGACAAAAATCGGGTTTTCTCCAACTAAAATGACACGATGGTTGGATTGATGGATACGTGTACATCAGTCATAAATAATAGGGTTTCTATGAATAGCAAAACATGTAGTATACTAAAACATCGCATTCACCGATAGGCTTGGCTTCATAGTCAATGGTGTTATGAGTATAAATATATTACTGTAGCCAGCCCTGCCACACATTTTCGGGATCACATATCAATGCCACAGATCCATCACAAAGGTGGAATATTCCTTAATGCCGCGATAACCGACAAACATTATAACAATATGATAACTACTGCTATCTATTTTTAGGAGCCAGATTGATGGCATAAAGCTGCAAATATCCACTTAGTCATGTTTTAAACATACACCATCTGTCACAATCTCAAATACGTTTCGATATAAAGCTATTATTCATCTCCGTTTATTGACCACACAACATATGCCAACAGGCAAGTGGACAAAAGCTGTAATTCGACTCGTCGTCTCTCTCTCTGCATGACCACTAAAAACAGGCATGACCCAATGTGAGTAATGAGCTTCTAATATTCCGTAGCCATCAGACCCTTACTATGTTGGTTAGTCTGAATAAACAAAGGAGACGAAGTTCCTTCCAATAAAGACATTTCTGCCTGTAGCTCAACTCATGCAGGATTCCAACATTGTGATTCCCTGTAAAATAGTGATGTTTACCAGGTGTTTCTCAAAATTTGATCGTATCCTGCCCCACCCATGGCTTTCATGACAAACACTTTGAAATGTCAAATGTTCACCTAAAAATACATGGGGATATATGCTCTGCAAAAAAAGACAAGAAACGCAAAAGTGATTTTTAAATAAATACTTCACATAAATTGTCAGCAAATCATAATTAATTGTATACATTTACCACCAATCAGTCGCTCTGACCGAGGATCATCATGAAACAATCGAATGTCAAGGTGAAGGTCATAAGTTCTCAGTATCTGTATGGCCACATCAGATTACGAATTATGGCCTGGGCAATGTTCACCCACTCTTCCTGCAGTGTTTGCCGCCAACTGTTGGAGGTTTTGTGGCTGTTGCTGACGTAATCGAAGACGTTGATCAAGAGCATAAAGTTCGATGGAGCCTAGGTCTGGAGACCTTGGGGCAATGGTAGTATTAAGATGTTGTGGTTCATTAAAAAGGCCGTTCTAAGTCTTGCCGTTTGAGGTTGGGCTTTGTCGTTTGTTCGTTCGTTCGTGAGTGAGTTAATATGTAGCGTCACATTGGTAATATTTCAGCCATTTTGTCGTGTTGGAAATGACCCCTCCAACTGGTCGTACCGGACGCCTTGAGGGTTTCCCATTGTCTGGGCTGAAATCCATTGCAATCCTAGTACTGCTACATATTGCTATAACTATAGAGGTAACTGTGGCGACAATTACTATGAATCTGTCCTACACGTGATGGACCGGATCTGGGTAGGTCACGTTTATCTGGGTAGATCTGCGTCTGATGACTATATGTCAGTAAAACTACATCAGATAGTCAAAATTGTTCTGCTTATTTTTTTTTGCGTCTCATTTTTCAGAGTATATGGATATCATTGATGTATTTAGAAGTGAGAACGTGGTTCAGGGACTACACATGTTACCCATTAAGTAGCGCAATTCAGCAACAGCTGATACCATTACAGTAGCTATTATGGAAATCGATGTGACACATTGACAGGTTTCTTCACAACACGGTGTCATGGAAGTGTGTCTGATATGAATTACCAGCACATATCAGTGGGACAGTGTTTGTTGAGATCCAGCTTCAGGTTCATCAGCTGCAAACATATCCAATGTATGTATTGTTTGTATGTTAGTGGTTCATTTACGTATTAGTTGTAAATGAAAAATAATATTATGTCTCTCCACTAATACCGTAAAGAGGACTTATTGGGAAAACTGTTAAGTGATGGAAGATTAGAGCCTTAGTTGTGGAAGGTGTATTTAGTATGTGATCTATCTACATGGTTAACTGAGATAATGAGATCTCCGTTTAAGTTCACTTATGATGCGGCACAATGAAATGAACATGAATGAGCAAGTTAAGTTAACCGAATTCAATCAGTGTAATATATTTCATGTTTCTGCTGGATACTGTAATACAAGTAACCATTGATCACGTAGCAGAGCATTGCTTTCCTTGAAAGCAACACCAATCCACCAAAGACTCGGTGAGGAGCATTCTCCTTGATACAGCCGCTTTAGCTATAACCATTGTACTGTCGTCGACATTCTGACGATTACAATCAGTTGAAGATTATTGACGTGTGAGTATAGCTAAGCACAAAAGGCTTAAAGGGTTCTTTAAATTTGAAATTAGTGACATTTTGTTGGACATATTACGGGACACATCACCTGCAACCTTATTTTCCAGCATGGTGTGTCTTAGCATCAGTCCAAAGGTGGCACTGGTTGACGAGAGGATCTCCATCACAGTCAGCAAGCTTCGTCCACTACAGCGAGTGACCATACAGGTATGGGTAGAAGAAGGAAAGGCAGTGTTCAGCTCCTGCGGCCATTTCCGTGCAGACCAACAAGGACAGGTTGATATTGATCAACATGCTTCTCTGGGGGGAACTTACAGAGGTAGGTAAGAGGCGACTAACGGGCTCAGGTGGTCAGACTCGCTGAATTGGTTGACCCATGTCATTGTATCCCAATTTCGTAGATAGCATGCAGTTGATCATTGGATTGTCTTGTCCAGACTCACAGACCGATGTCACATAGCTGGATATTGTGAAGTGCAGCGTTAAACAACAAACATGATCATGTTTCTTGTTCGTGCCCCGGTGATTGAATCAACGACTGTAAATAACTAAAAAAGTCCAGGTCTTTATCAAAACTGGATGTTTCACTTTCGCTTACAATTATCAGAAATAACTATTTATACAGAGTGCCACATATCCCAACCATACATATGAAATCCTTATTGTAAACCTGTAAAGCTAAGGATGTCTGGAATAGTACATAATTCAGTGACGTATACAAGGAGACAAAGAACATTCAGAGTGGTCACTCAAGATTCCAGCGTCTCTTGTGATTGGAAGGATGTTCAAATGCCATTATTTACAGGACACTGACGAAATTTGAAGGTATCTGACCAAACAACAAACTGGCATTGCTTCCACCAAAATCAAGCAAGAAGAACAAAATCACATCTTAGCTGAACTCTAACAATGTTGACAATGCGGTGGTTTGTCTTGCTCAGGCAATATCAGGTTATCAAAATGAAGCTGCAACATTTTAAAACTATGAAGTCATCTTTGTCCTTTTCCCTCTTTCCATACAGGTGTTGACGGCATGGGTCTTTTCTGGAGTCTAAAGCCTGTTCCAGGTATATCTAAAGATCCACTTCTCAGAAAGGTAGATGTTACAACACCTCTGGTTTTCAGACTGTCAGTCATAGATGGCCACATTCTTCGGAAAGACCTCCAGTTGCCCACGACAGTAGTGCTTGTAACAGACACTTTGCAACGCTGGTACAAACACAGTTCTGTAAGGAGGATTGAAGTGCGTGATGGCTCCATCAGAGGGACGTTCTTCTTGCCTGTTGGTAAGACCCATTCGTTCGAACAGTTACGGTATATTTTCGGTCAACAGAAAACTTTAATTGATATCTGACTGAAAGAAACTTCAATATAAACATTTTAGATACTTTGATACCAAGTGGATCAGTAAAAAATATTTTCTGAGATGATGCAAAGTAGTAAAGAAGAGTGAGTGAGTGAATATTGCTTACACAGCATCATCAGTTTGCAACTATTCGCGACGGGAACCAGTAACTATAAATTCCAACATGTGAACATAAAGCACAGTACTAAAATGATTGATCCTGAGGACAATTTAAAATATCAGTCATATTAGTGGGGCGGTTAAGGCCAGGATTTTGTCAAAATTGTGCCAAAAAGCACCAAACCTAGCACACTGATACATCGAACAATTCCAAACATTTCTGTATATATACCTCAGCAATGCCCCCTGGTGGCAGAAAATCCAAGATGGCCGCCAATTTGACTGTAATCTATCACAAATAAGCCAACAAAACTGACAATTGTGCTAAAAGCATATCAATTTAAAAAGACCAAATTCGTTAAAGAATGATAGTATCTTTTGGCTATGGACTTGTAAAAAGGTTCATTTTAGTTTTAAGTCACAGTGGATGTATTTCAGCCATATCGTAACTATGAAAGCTCTATACTCATAAAACTATACTTAAAGATATAAATATCTGTCATCAAAGGACAGTAAAACAACTACAATATAATAGATACAGATTTAGAAATAGCATGTAACTTTACAATAATATCACAATTGAAGACATTACAATTTAAAATAAAGATGAAGTTTGGCAACCATGGTCAATGACCATAGAAGGGACCATGGGCATTTACAGTACACACCACCCCTGTGCTGTCACCTGTACACAGATTAAACCTTCATTTCAAATAACAAATATATAGTAGATATAAACACCTTGAACGATATGGACCTACGTACTCTCTCAGGGTGGCAATACTTTTACGGTACCTCAACGCAGAGTTTGTCAATACACGAATATATAAATACATTCTGAGAACGTAAGTTAATTGCAACTGCTAGCACGGCACAAACTGCTTGTCATTAAATGTTTACAGGTGAAGGGCGATTCCCAGGAGTGCTTGACATGTTCGGTTCAGCGGGAGGTCTGACAGAGTTCCGTGCTGCCTTGTTGGCCTCCAAAGGCTTTGCTTGCTTTGCTCTTGCCTACTTAAGATATGATGACCTACCAAGTTCAATGGCTGACATTGATTTTGATTACTTTCTTGTAAGTTGTTTTACATTAACTATGCATAATAAATGTACCATGAAAGCCAACCCTACCGCCAAATGTCTTATTTATATAGTATGTTCATGGTTTTCAAAATTGTCTATTTCTAAACTCTTAAGGTTCTAAATTAACAAACTGAAACCCTGAAATGTTGAGCTTATTATCGTCGGTCATTAGTCTGAATGGCTTGCCAAATGTCGATTTTGATATCACACGTATATTTTTGCATATCCAGCGAAAAGATGTTGTTGCTTTATCCAGGAACATATTCTGTCTGTAATTTTCCACCAAGAAACTTGAATGATCGTCTGAGTAATTAAACACCATGACGGTTCGCTCGTCACGCCGAAACACGTTTTCGATTCTCTACATTCAGATACAGTATGTAAAGAACGTTTCCAGTGTCCCCATCCGGCGTAGACCACACTCACTGATTCATTAGACATATAAAGTGAAGGAAGATACATTGATGAAATAACATGTTGTGTTCAGGATGCTGTAGACTGGCTGGTGTCTCATCCCAGTGTCTTACCTGGAGGTATTGGAGTGGTCGGTACGTCCAAGGGAGGTGAACTGGCCTTCCTGCTTGGCATGTCAACTAATCAGGTGAGCGGGATTTTACAATCTACAAATGATTTATCAACTAACAGCGCATCGAGGTTTTAGGTAGGAAATATTTAAAGGGTATTTTCCATATTTATATACTAGGCGAGTTCTCTGACGGTTTCATGTGCGCATTCATGTCAATTATTCCAACTATAACAGGGGCATGGACAAACAATTAGTGTATCCAAACATTGTTAACTTACTGTCCATTCATGCAACTATGATTCTGCCTACCTCCAAAGTTGAGGGAGTTTTTGCAGTGATGGTTCATTCAAAATTGCAACAGACCTCTAATGGTTAGCATTAAAGCATATTCAGCTTCGGGTACTGACTTGTCAAAGTTGTTGAAGCTGTGTTTAGTGAAATTGTTAACAAATGTGATAACTTGTGTAAATCGCGGGTTAGGCGGCTGTCTTTTTGCGCTGGCGGCTTTGCCTGACTCTGAGAGTGTGGGTTCGAATTCCGGATGGGACTCCACCCAACAAAAGTACTACAATCTGTAATTTACTATGAAAGTGGTATCCCAAATATAACATATGTTATAAATGTGATACCAGATCAGTTTCTAAAAAACGTTGGGTTTTTTCAAATTATAATGTTAAATTAAAATGAGAGAAACATTATAAATGAACTTGAGAATTAAAACTAGACGACAGTGTTTGACTTCATGTATGTTTTGTTATTTTTGCATTTCCTTTTAGATTATGAAGTGTCCCTATTTACGAAATTACCCTGCCCTTTCTACTTGTAAATCCTAGGGGGAACACTAAGATTTCACCATGTTGGCAATAGGTGAAGGCTCTGGTGAATATTGGTGGTGCTCCGGCATATGGACTTGATGATCTCAAAAAGTGTGGACAACCATTTTGGAAAGGGTTCAAGTGAATATTTACATGTGCTGTTTTCTTATATTCAACGCTGCACTCGTCAAAAATTCGCCTACATTATATAATTGTGGAATTAGATAATCAAAGTCACTGAACCTAACCAACCAATCTGTTTAGTCGCCTCTTCGACGAGCATGCAGATGAGCTGTTTATTTCTCTACTCTATACATATATCTAAATTTATCAGAATACCCAGGTTTAAAGCTACATATTTTTGTACAGCCGCCAAATAATAAACTTGAGGTACATGTACCTCATTTTATATTTCATTACAGGGCAAGCACACATTAACCACGCTATGTTATTATCCTTAAATAACTGTCAGATTTTTCAGAAGCTCGAAATTAAAATATGCAGATTGTGCAGATTCATGTGACATGTACAAACGCCTTTCATTATGATCACTGAGTATTCGCTTCTTGAATTTCAATATGTTTGATGTATCTTGCAATGAACGCGTTAGTACAATTTACTGATTATCTGATTTCAATATTTTTCAGAATGAATGAAAGTAAACTTATACATACAGATGAAGGTGTTTATCTCAAAGACGCTGCTTGCTACGACACTGAAATCATTCCGGTTAGTAGATTTAGTTGCAGTAATTTACACGTTGTTGTGACATTTCCGGGATAGCACTTCAATTTGCGAAATGGCTCATGGTAGTGTTGCACTGAACATGTTGTAGTGTTGTCTATATGTAATCTGCAGGATCTGTATTGAAAACATGGATTGTGTTATTTTTGAATATCTTTTGTTCTGACTTTATCCTGACATCCTTTGCAAGACTCCGTGGGTTCAATAGTCTTTGGTGCCTGGCATCATGATTTCTTTCCATTGCCCCTTGCAGGCCTGGAAAAACAATGCCAAGATCTTATACTTGTGTGGCGAAGATGATGGCGTATGGAGAACTGACTTTGCTAACACGTTTATTGAGACATGTCCTGAAGAGAAGAGGAAGAACATTGAGCTCATCATATATCCTGGAACAGGACATCTCATCGAACCGCCATATATGCCCGTATCAAGGGCAATGTTCCATAAAGTGCTTGGTGAGCATTTACTTCAAGCCGTCTTAAATTATTCGACACGCCTATGTACACTTTATTTTAATGATTTACAATAAGGGAAGCATTCCTGTAGACTGGAAACTGGTTAGTGTATACCAGCAGCCAGAGTGAGTGAGTGAGTTAATATTTATGGCCACATCGGCAATATTTCAGCCATATCGTGACGGGACAATATATCATTATATTATACACCAATATAATTAAAAGTCTGTTCTCGAAGAAAGATAAAACCACTAGTATATACAAATATTAAATTAAAACTGGATGCTATCATAAAACAATATTATTGAATAGAACAATACAACATAAAAATAGGCTATAGGTTGCCAACAGCAGAAGGTAGATCGCCATGCCATGAACACATATGCTACTATTAAAATTCAGAGAAAGAAAAATACTTTCAATGAAAAGGGATTTAGGTACCATCTCAGGGGGACAAACAGCAGCCAGAAAACCGATGTTTTAAATAATGAAAAGAATGAGTCCATGGTATGTTTGCTATACGTATATACATATAGACGTGTACTGTGCGACAGTGTTATGTCAGACTGTTCGATTTACACTGAAACATCGGCCAGTTTCTGCTTATGTATCTCTAAGGGGGTTTCGTTGAAGTAGGTTTGCACACCTGACCACGTAGTTTATGAACTAGAGGAGGACAGAACATCCCGATTAACATACCAATACGCTGCTAAGATTGTTTCACTTCACCAGATGTGTGACCTGTGCGCTGTGAATTAGACCACGTGTCAAGACATAGCAATCCATTCACATTTCTGTTCCACTGTGGCACGACTGAATATCAGTAGCACTAGTTTTGTAGAGAGGTTATTGACTGATTAAAGTGTCATTACACATTTCCATGAGTTTCACTGGGATGTAAAAAAGAGACATAAACTGTTTAACCAGGAAAGAACTAAATCTAATGGCACAATTTGAAACCCTGACCGACATGACACAGATATCGCAATTACGAAATATTATTAGTGCAATGAAAATGCGTGTTAATGTCTCAGCAGTGCCCCATCGGTAAAACATACCAATACTAGTACTTAGTGTACAATCTAATTTTCAGTTT
This sequence comes from Haliotis rubra, assembly GCF_003918875.1. Taxonomy (NCBI): domain Eukaryota; kingdom Metazoa; phylum Mollusca; class Gastropoda; order Lepetellida; family Haliotidae; genus Haliotis; species Haliotis rubra. The sequence continues at coordinate 111,861 of NW_025765520.1, read as the reverse complement.
TAGTTTCTGGTAACATTTTTAATGTGTTCTTCATGGAGAAACTTGTACATGTTTGACTCAACAGGCGTGGCCCTTGTGATGGGAGGACAACCTGAAGCTCATGCAGCAGCCCAGGAGGATGCCTGGAAGAGACTTCTCCACTTCCTCCACACACATCTGCCAAAGGAGCATCACAGATTAAGTCGTTTATAGCTTAAATAAACTGCTCTTCAGTCTTAAATGTTTCAGTCCAGCCAGTTTCTCAATAAATGACATTATATAAATGACAATAATTATGAAATATTTACCAATCTGAATTAAGCATCCGCAACGTCAATGTGTAAAGATGAAATACTGTTATGTTGATGTTTTACATGCACTGACAAAATACCTTTTTGAGGTTTGAAAATTAAAACGAATGACGGAATCAAACCTAGACCTTTACAATGACGGATGAATGCTTTAAACCCAAGGTTACCAACAACACCCCATTTAAAGGCAAACACTTTTAAACAGATATCCCATGCTACACGTGAAAGAGCGTTTAACAACTATATCTGAACAGTGATTCAGCAAAAGACAAACAATTTACTGAATAGAACAATGAAACGTACTTAGCTGTTGATTTTGCTTTTCTGAAACCGAACTCGACAGCTCTATTTTTATATACCAGGTTATATTCATTCTACCATGACATAATTAGAACAGAAACACGAACTCTTGCGCAATTGGTTAGAGATATGTCTACAGTCACATATGATATTTTTCACAGCTTCTCAGGTACAATAAAACATAGTGTAATGGGGTCTAAAGGAGCGTCAAGCAGGTCTTTCTGCAACGATTTCCAGGGGTTATTTTAAGCTTACCATCGCACTCAGCAGTATTTATATGACTTCGATATGTAAATGATCCTGCCTTGACAAGACAATCCATAATTGACATTTTGATCGATCTATCGAACTGGGATATGATGGCATGGGTCAACAAATTCAGCAAACCTAACCACCCGATTTTGTTAGTCGCCTCCTACGACAAAAATGGGTCGCTGAATTCTAATCAGGATCTCTAACGGTCTTCAAACAAATAAAATAGAGACGTTAAGGTCAGGGATACAAGATTCAAGTGAAGCTTTTGATATGGTATGGTGTCGAGAATATCCCCAATTTTCACCTCTACCACTCGTGTTTGCGGACTATTTGTTCAGGTAAACATGTAACATACCTGTGTGTGTTTGTGACGGGTGCTGCCATGGAGAATGTTACGCTACGTTTCGTAAACACCTCGTATCATCAATTATTCATTATTATTCATGAACATTTGTTGGTGGTAGTGTTGGAATCCTATTATGGTATATGCTTTTGTGACACATGATAACAAAAGGGATTGAATGGAAGTTGCTATGTTGCATATTTGTTACGATTATGGCAATGTTTTTGTAACATATAATTCTACATGTTCCATAGTCTGGTTCCATGATGAGCAAAAGTAATAATACAAAATATTCGTTTTGAAAAAACAATTATCTCCTGCTTTACTTCTATGATATTTGTCATATTTCCGGGAATGGAATGCACATTGGTATATGATATATATATATTTTCACAATTACAGATGGTTGTCAAGAGCATAAATGGATTAATGGAATGTGATCATAAAACAAACCAGTTTTAATAAAAATGATTTAGGTTTATAGCCAGCTTGCATTTGATTTTTTGCGGATGTAAAATCTCCAGTTCATAAATTTATGAGCAATTTCATAGCCTTCCTACCGTACATAGTGAACGATCTTTGCATACTCTTAATTTGCCGACGTTATGTTTACATTGTTGGGAAGGTATCATACTAGGGCAGTTGTGCGTTTTATCAGCACACAGGGCCACCCATTTTCAACTAAGACATATTTCCGTATTAATCCCCGTGTGGCACTTGTTGATGAAAGAGTCTCCATCAAAGTCAATGATCTTCGTCCACTACAGCGAGTGACTGTACGGACATGCGTGGAAGAAGGAAAGGCTGTCTTCTGCTCATGTGGCCATTTTCAAGCTGACCAACAGGGACAAGTCGATATAGCTGAGCATGCTTCAACTGGGGGAACATACAAGGTAAGTGAAAAACAGATATACATGACTCGAGCTTTGCTGAGACACTTGTAATGGTTGGCCAGTGTCTCAAACCGACTGTTGTATTGTCATGTGAGAGTGTCTCATGATATTTTTCTGTTCATTTTAGTACTTGTCCTCAAAGAATTATTTTTATTTTAAGGTATCTTTACTTTTCTTTTTGTCATGTCACCAATTAGTTTGATACCTGGAAGAAAATGATTTGAGCCTATACATACCCAGCCAATTCGACAAACGCCATCAGTTTGCCATGTGCATCATGACAAAGCCTTAACACAATGAACGTACTCCGTAACGATGGTGCATGTGGGTTTTATACAGGCCATGATAGCATGGGACTCTTCTGGAGTATGAAGCCTGTTCCAGGGATTTCAAAGGATCTACTTCTTAGAAAGGGAGATGTGACGACACCTCTTGTCTTCAGACTGTCTGTAATTGATGGCCACATTCCCCTTGAAGACCCGCAGCTGGCCACACCAGTAGTTCTAGCAACAGAGGAGCTAGAACGATGGTACAAACACGAAGCTGTGAGAAGGACAGTCGTGCGAGAAGGTTCCCTAAGGGGAACTCTCTTCTTGCCTGAAGGTAACTACCATGCCTGCCCAGGTTCGGCAGTGTTAGATTTACCTCAACGTATCAAGAAACCCGTGTTTGAAGTTTCTGCTTGAGTTTAAAGGTGCAATATATCTTGCAGCAAGGCTGAAATTATTTCAAACACGATCTGTCAGCAGGGTTTTCGGCAGAATATACACATGGAGTAACAAGATAAAGTTTGGCTGAATGATAATTACATAAATAACTAATATTAAATGTGTGACTTCTATTTAAGAGAATCTAAACACAATTGGCTAATTTTCATCTCATATCACGTTCTGGTGTGTGGTCCTGTGCATAGAGCTCAGGTCACAAATCAATTGGGCGACGTTGGACGCGAAGAGTTCTTGGATGGGTGACCGTGTTTGGCAGATTGACTTTTGAGAGTTTCTAGGATTTCAGTCCTGACCCACAACGAAGCACATGTGATACATGTGGTCTCACCTTAGGCAAGAGAGCTTGTTCAAACTTGCCTCTGTTCACCCAGCAGAAAATGGTTACCCGGTGGTATAAGTCATGACACTATAGTGAGTGATTGAGGGAACTAAAATTTGAAGTCATATCAGCAGTTTTTAAGCCATATCGTGACTAAATGAGGTTATAAATCTATAGTAGTACAGCGCGGCATTTCGAAGATATCTTCGCGGTTCAAAGCAGCTTAACATTGAAAAATCCCACTTGTTTCATTCTTCAAAGACATTTAAACATTCAAATGTTTTCATGACGAAACTGCTCATAATGAATTGTTTCTTGAATATAAGGGGAAGGTCCGTTTCCCGGGATAATAGACATGTTTGGTTCCACTGGAGGGCTGACGGAGTTCCGTGCAGCTTTGTTGGCGTCCAGAGGTTTCGCTTCCTATGCTCTTCCTTTCTTTGGACATGACGATCTCCCACCGTCATTGGCTGACTTTGACTTTGACTACGTACTGGTATGTTCTTGCACTCTCAGCTAAGATGCATTTGAAAGTACCTGCAGCCTAAAAGCTTCATAGTGAGTGATTTTTATCTGTTTAATCTTTTGTTTCAACGTTTGATTACTACTTTAACGGTTATGATAACTGTTTCAATAATCATCTCATGGCTTTCAAACCCTCAATACAAGCGTGAAATATGCCGATGAGGGATTCCAGCTGTCACATTTGTGTTCATTTGTCTTTCATTCAGGGTGCTGTAGACTGGTTTGCCTGTCATCCAAGTGTACGGCAAGGAGGGATCGGTGTAGTTGGTACCTCTAAGGGAGGTGAACTCGCCTTGCTGCTTGGCATGGCCACAAATAAGGTGAATGTGTCAGGTCCAGACTCGATTATTTACAGCCCACCGTCATATTTCTAGAAGGTTGCTGAGTGCAACGTTACACAACACACAAACACACTTGCCTTTGTTAATCATTTAATAACACAATTGCGTCTTTGGATATTTCCAAAGATTCATACAATTTGACGAAACAACATTAAGAGTGGCAATCCAAAGCAAACTGTGAGTTCTTTATTTGCCACAAGGGACACAACAAATAGGTGAAATTACTTTGGGTAATTCTCCGAAACATATCTCTGACCATTAATATAAAAGGCAAAAGCATGATTAAATTGATCGAGTTTAACCATAATTACAAGCAGTTGTCACTAAGGTGACATAATCCCCCCGCCGCAAATTATCACACTAAAAGTAATGAAAGTGAAGGTCGTAGTTCAAGATAGTTTATGTTAAATTTCAACAAAAAACATAACCAGTCAACCTCTCTTGATATCTTGCTCTATACCTGTTCAAACACACACATATTTTCAAGACTCGCTTTGACCTCGACATGAATGTCATGGTGAAATATGCCGAAAATAGTAATAAAGAAATTGCTTATCAAAAAACATTCAAGAGAAGTCTTGAAAGTCAAAAAAGAAAATCCAGTGAACCGTTCTAGAGATATCTTGCTGAAAATCTCAACATGCTGAAATCTTCAAAATGTCGCACCTTGCCTATATGATGTCAAATATTATGAATATCGAGTGAACAGTTCTTGAGATATCTCGCTGGCAAGGGTAAAACGTTAAAGTCCCCTTGTGACCTTGAAATGAAGGTCAGGGACCTTTCTCATATTGTGATGAACCTAGGTACCAAGTATGATATTCCAATTCGTACGTACGTACGTATGTACATATGGACGGACGGAGCCTATGACTATATCCCCCGCTTCGCGCTAAACGCGCGGCGGGGGACAACAATCGAAGTGTACCATTCAACCAGTCTGAGCATCATATTTCTTGTGAGACCTTGAAGAGGAAATATTTGTTAGTTCACCTGACATTCAGCATCTCACGCGATAGGAATCTTGTCGAAGCATCGGTGCTAGCTTGCACGGTGCTATCTTGCTAGCTACGCACTTATCGGTCAACTTGTGAGGAAGCATCGGTAAAGTGAAAGATCTTCCAAGACCTGAACAACTGAGGAAGATCCGTAACCAAGATGACAGAGCCATCTGCTTTTTATGATCAGGGAGAAGTCAGATATGTGTAGTACTCTTTCTGAGATCAAATTGTGAAAGGGAGAGGCAACGATGTGACATTCACCTTGTCGTAGAGTGTTACCATATCTGCTTGACGTTGCAAACACTTCAGTGATTTATCCCAAAGCACCTGTTTAACCAGTCATTAACGCACTTAATTCAGAACATCCCATGTCATAGTGTTCCCTTAATAGGTGAAGGCTTTGGTGAACATAACTGGTCCTCCCTTCTGTTCATTTGTTGATCTGAAGAAAAGTGGACAGGTATATTGGAAAGGAGTGAAGTAAGTACTTGACACCATTTGTCAAATCCGGACTGTGTAATCTGTATGACAAGTATAGGTGTAATGATTACACAATGCCAGTGGTCAAGTGTAACACATGTTACAGATTCAAGTACTTTTGTTGGTATGAGTCCCACCCGGGATTCGAACGCACACCCTCAGAGTCAGGCACCTAATCACCTAACCCAAAAAATGTTATATATGTACTATTTTTTTATTCTTGCCTTAAAATTAATACTACGTCACATATGTTCTATTCCGTGCTTTTGAGTTTGTTTGTGTTTTATTGTTGTTGTTGTTATTGTTGTTGCTGTTGTTGTTAGTATAACGCATGTATTACATGCAACGGATGGGAAATGATACTGTTTGTATGGGAACTCATATATTACATATTTCCGTTCTTTCAATAAATCTAAAAACGCGTGTTCTTGGTCAATCGGACCACCGATGAATATTTTTGTAATTATATTGACTCATTGGTGACTTATATTATAAATATAAGTGTTGTTAAACAGGATCAGTGACAAACTCATTAAGCCCGAGAGCCACCTCACTACTCAACACCTGGAACCCCTCGCTGATTGCCCACTCGCTGTGCCGAGACTAATTAGTGCTAATCACACCTGATTTCCCTGGCAGGTTTCGGGGATGACAGGAAACTGTCTAGTCGTACAAACAAGTCCTGATTGTTTAATTGTGTCGTAAAGATATATGTTGAAAGAAAGCAGGTGTGAATACATATCGTGTATTGCAAAGTTTTATGTAATTTTATTGCAAGTTTCTCTTGTAGACCTTTGGCGGCTTGTACATTTATATTTTATCACAATATGCATGTATTCTTTGTATGTAAGAGATGAGACACACATAAACAAATTCTCTCTCTCATATCATTGTGTGAGGTTTAATTTTACAAAACATCTATGACAATGACATACTGTAAAGAAGAATTTACTTACATACTTTATAATCTTCGACGAAAATAGCGTTTTGCCGATACATTTCTAGTGTATACGAATTATTTTAATGAAAGTACTATTACGCTAGTCTGTGACTAACATAGAGCACATTCATAGCTTGGCACTTTGTTTCATCTAGATTTAATGCAGAAAACATACGTGACCATACAAACATACATATAAAAAATGTATACTACATATTCCTTGCATAGACATAAAACAAAGAGTCACGTGATAGGGCGTCATCAAATTTCCCGAATAGAACGTTCGGTATCTCAACTGTTCAATATAGTGGCTGGTCATATGTTATCTGTGACCAATCGTATCATGAGATACCTGTCACAGAGGAAAGGACAGGTGATGGGGCGTGGGCGAAATTTCTGAAGAGCACGTTTGGTCACTCAACAGCTTGGATAGAGATTGATTATTGGCTATATCGTTGACCAGTCGATATGCTGGGTTTCGGCTTTATCAACTCAAGCTATCATGTAACAGTTTGTGTATTGTAAACATACACACTGGTAACGATGTATGAAATATACACATAAGACAAATAGGAGTAGATAGACACTTTGGCGAGTTTATTTGTCCTCATTTTAGTGTTTTTCGATAAGTAAAACAAAGCGATTGAAATCCAACCATTGAGTAGAGATAGTATTTATTTTCATATACATTTTACGCACACAACTAGTACATAAAACATAATGGTTTGCTGTACATGTAAATATAATCTTCACCTTGATACGAATGAATATCCAAACTAAAGTACACGTATTACAGAATTCACGAAATGACACTATACTGAATTATTATAGTGTATAAACTTGCAGTTGAACCCCCCCCCCAATATTATTTATGAAGGTGGGCGTGCCTATATTTATACTGAATGCAAACGAGGTTCATAAGATTACAGATGTGCATGCATGCATAAACATTACAGAGAGGGGCGTGACTCCATAAAGCAAGTTGTCCAATGATATAACAGCGCATCTGTTTATTTTACACTTGTCACGGGACAAACCTTTCAACAAGGACGTAACTACATATGCATTCTACCGGAGGCTGTTATTTCAAGGTCGAAAGAGGTGTTCAATTATCTCATTACTGTAATCTGATTGAATGATTATACGCATGTGTATCGATACCGTAACTGATATACTATCCAGCTTTTATTGACGATGGATCAATAGAGACTGAGTTCATTGATACACGTGATAATTACACCGGATTTGATAATTACAGAGATCAAATACAAATGTTTTACACAATGCTCATGTAAATTGCATAGAAAACTGACAATTCAAATCAACATGAAACTTTCAACAGCTTGAACAAAAATGCTTGAAATACCTTTGTATGGTTTACATGTAATAACTTATGATATTACTTCTGTCTATGTGTGAGAATTTTTGAATTACCAACTTACTGTGTTTTGTAACAAACGTAGTAAAAGATTTCATTGTTGTAATAACACTGACATGTATATATATTCGATGCAAAGGCGCGACTTATCACTTTATATTCGATTAGGTAACATTATCAACTTTAGATTATGGAAAATAACTAGTTACAATTCAGTAAGCTTCAAATTAGTAAGTTAAATTATGTCTAATCTATTCGAGCTTGGATGTATAATTATTTGTGTTTATACATTATGTTTCATTATATGAAACATGACAACGTAATAATACCTAAAAAGTAAATTCAAACTATTCTATTGTGTTTGAATTCTTTGTATGTCCTTGAAATTTCGTATATTGTTTCCTATTTATTAGGAAGTTGAAGAAAATATAATCTTCAGTAACCTCTAAACCATTACATCTAATTCAATCAATGTGCATACGAAGTATTTTAGTATCCATTCCCAATGAAGAGTACCAGACACTTACCTCTGTAAAAACATCATAATCCCCTTTCTCGCCGACATGTGTTCATTTGCCAAACGCTGTACAAGCCTATGATAATGATTAGCAATTGCTATCAAAACACTTTAAATACTTCTTCTGATTGACACTAAAGGTAGCATCTCTCGTAAGAAAAGCTAATATTTGCTCAGTACTACTAAATTGGTTGAAATAATAGGTACAGTGCGATTTTTAAAAGTACAACACACATGTGCGTCTCTCGCTGAATAAGAGGTGCTTTCTGTTGACGAATATATGTGGCTCTCGCTGTGAGAAACTGCCAATTACCTGCCCCATAAACACGTCACTCGCTGTGAGGAGCTGATTAATTTGCCCCATATATGCGTCTCTCGGCCTTAATGGTAACAGTACCAAGAGCCACAGCATAAAGACGTTGGCCTTTAATGTAATCCCATGAGTGAAAATATCATGCACTTGTTATACTTGAATTATTTTTGTCAAAAGGAGATAAAGCTCTTCTGAGTTAAGCAAATCTGTTTGATGAACAAACTTTGCTGTCCTTAGCATCATGACCCAAATGTATCTTTTCAGGCATGGAAGAACAATGCCAAGATCCTGTATTTGTGTGGCGATGATGATGGCGTGTGGATGGATACATACGCTGAAAACGTTCATGGAGACCTGTCCTGAAGAGAAACGGAAGAACGTTGAACTTATCATCTATTCAGGAGCAGGTCACCTTATCGAACCACCATACATGCCCTTGTGTAGAGCAAGTTACCATAACAAGCTAGGTGAGCAATTGTAATATGAACTCATTGGACCAACTGTTACACATTTACCTTTGAATGTAATTCAGGGACTTTCGTGGGTTTTCTAACATCAATGCTCAGTTGTTATTTGTTGTTGTGGGATCCGTTACGCTTTCCATAACCATGATAATTCTCTCTTTGGAATTCCAAAAACAATATGATCACGTGTGTGTTTGTTCGTTTGTTTGCTTAACTCAGGAATCAGCAACATTATGACGTCAATGCTATTTTATAAAGAAGAAGTAGTGTTTTGGCTAAGTGTAGATAATTTGGACAGAGTTGGCTTACCCTGTGGCTGTATATGTCCCTGACAGGCATGACGTTGGTGATGGGAGGACAACTGGAAGGTCATGCTGTAGCCCAAAGAAGACGCCTGGAAGAGACTGCTCCAATTCTTCCAGAAACATCTGTAGTAGACACCAAGACAGATAAGCTACTGACATACAGGGATCATGCCTACTGCATGTTCTGAATTCGTTCTTATACAGTTAGCAGAACGATGTGCCATCTCCAAATATATATAGTACCAAATGTTGTGCTGATGAAAGGGGATAATTCTGCCATGCCTGGGCTCATCGGTTTAGTTTCTTCAAACAGCATACATGTACGTCATAGACACCTCAGATTGTTGTTCTGTATGTCGGGAATAACTTGTATCCTTCGTACAATATTATCGGACGAGTCCATACTTATACTAATGATTGTATGTCATTATGTCAATAAATATACCACAGTCTCATGGGCATTATGTTCAATATTCCTGTGGAAAATATGACATATCATATTGTTTTAAATATTTCACTGCCATGGCCGATGATGGATACATGGCACATGTGATGCTGCAAAAAGTAATTATTTACTATAAATGTCTAGAACTCTCATAGTCAGTTCCATTTTATGCACAATGAGCTTTATTTTGAATACGACGATTCATTGAAACCTTGAAATATAAATCTAAGAATAGAGGACGACTTTTTAACTTGTATTCAAATTATTTGGAAAACTTTTAAATGCCTACCCTAGACGAACCTCGAAGTTTTTAATGTGTTGTCAATTTCCAAATTCAAAAAATTACCCTTTAATCTCTAGATCTTTAAGTTAATATATATGTGCACGAATTCAGTATGAAACCAGCAAACAACGAAACTGTTATCATACAATCAACATTCGTATTATAGAATACGTTAGGTTTTCAAATTAATACAAATTACTGGACAGAAAAAAACAGTAGCTGTACATAATAGCGCGGAGGTTCAGTTTTCACTGGAGCACAATTACAATAGCAGTATTAAATGTAATAATACTGGTAACAGCAGTGACGTCTATGGTAATAATATTCACCAAGCTGAAAATCACATCACAGACATGCCTTATTGCATTGCCGATCCCCATTCTCAAAAGATGGTAGAATTTGTCCCATGCAAAAATGACATGATTTAGATGTAAAACGTATAAGCCAATCATACAGAATATTGCTGTGAGCATGATACTTATTGGCAAAATATGTGGTATAATGGAACGACATCGGATCCACCGATGCATCATCGACAATGTAGTCGTGGGTGAAATTAGAGTAGTTTTTCCACTATAATATATAATAATTAGATCACGGTTACAATAAACCCGCCCTACCATACTTGTTCAGTGTCACATACGAATGCAATAATTGTAAAACAGGTAAAATATTGCTTTACATACATCATATGTCACAACCTCAAACACGTATTAAACAAAAAGCTGTAGTTTACCTCCGTTTATTAAACATCCACCATATGCTACAACGTCAAACACATATTTAACAAAAAGCTATAGTTCACTGTCGTTTATTAAACATACACCACATGTCAACCAACTTCGCCTCGTCGTCTCAAATTAGCTGTACGCCATCTGGTCCTCTGTCTATCTGACAAAAGAAAACAGTCCTGCCGCAAGGTGAGTTGGTCATGAATCCCAAATATTCCGCAGCCAACCCCACATAACGATTGTTAATATGAATATACACAGAGGTGGAAATATTACGACGAGACATTTCTGCAAACAGAGTTCATTGTACGATTTCAACAATGTCATGAGCGTGTGTTTATGATTCACTATGGAATAACGATGTTACCCTGTATCACCCTTGATATATGTTACCCTTGATCCATGTTACTCTTGGGCATACCCTGCGCTTCCGTGATATCATTTGCATGAAGAGGCGTTCACGTGCTACAAATGCTGACCAAATACTGCTTTGTACTTTGAAATTAGAAAAATACGACTCAAACGAAACTTGGTTTTTAGTATGACGAGTGAACGCTTTAACCATTAGACTACCCCCCACCGTATCCCTGAAAAAACAAACATCTAAAACTGATATTTCTGCACATTTATGTAAAACGATTTGACATAAATAGAACTATACTGAAAGGCAAAAGAAACGTTATATTGGAGATGACATATAAGCATCAATGGAGTATTTGAACCTATGTTTTTTTTAAAACATACACAGGAAGTCAAGTTTGAGGAAACCATGAATCGTGCTCAGATAGCCTGTTTTGCGCAATAAAGTATAGTTTGAGATAGAGTTTAGAAATGGGTTTGTTTGTGGAAAGGGAAGAGTTCGCACAAAGACAACATTGAAATTGAGATGCACATGCATCATGCATGCATTAAGGCATAAATTGCCGGCTTAAATTGGCAATCGTTCACTTGTTTTCTGAACACAGCAGCTATGACTAGGTTAGAGAGAGGTGTTGATGAACAATATGACGGTCCTGACGACGTATTGTTAGACGGGGTCGACCACAACGTGGACGGCCATCAGTGCTGTTGGTGGCGTATCGCTGTCTAAGACGTTCTATCGTCCGTACGCTGCAGTTGAAGCCATTAGCAATTACTCGAGCACATTGACCAGCGTCTAGACGTCCAATGGCATATTGTCGTTGACTTCTCGCTACATTCACAACCAAGGTGATTCAAGCAGGCAACTGTTGTGATGTCTGAAAGTAATTGTACGTGCTTTCCAGTGATATCGTTCTGAAAGGATTCTATTTCCATACGGATAGTGAAAAATTCCCTGTTATTTGATAGTTCGTGTGTAACCTGGTTGTCCCAGAATCCTTCTACTCTTTTCTCTTGATACATTTGATGGAGCTGGGGGGACAGTGTATCAGTCCATATCTGAGCATCTACAAGATTCGGTAATACTGATCTGCAGTTCCACTCTCCGACCGAACTCTGACTTTGCTTCATCTTTTTGAACACTAAAGTGTCATCCCACGAGCGGCTCTTAGCTGGTAGTCTACATAAATTTACCTAGTATGACGGCTTTTGTTAAGGGTATACCCAATTGAGCTATTATCGCCACAATGTCACAGCAACAAGTGTAGAAGTGAGCACAGCTCACATACCCCCGCTTCCCACTTTGGGACAAGGAAATGACTTATATTGATATATATAATGAGACAAGGATCAGCAGCTCACAAGATTTCTCCTTGACTCTACTAAACTTTATATACATGTTAGATAATAGTTTTGCCATGTACTGATTGCAGTACTAATTTACGGAAACATTATTTTTTTTGTGTTTTCCGTGGAAACCTGAAATACAACTGAACTTGACTGTCTCATGTTGCACACAATAAAGTGGACGTTGGTGAAGATTGCTACTGACTCTCATGTTGCACACAATGAAGTTGACATAGATGAAGAATGCCACTGACTTATGTTGCACACAATAAAGTGGACGTTGGTGAAGTATGTTACTGACTCTCATGTTGCACACATTTAAAATTTAAAATAGCAAAAGGCACATCAATGGGTAATGATTAACATGTGTGTGAAGTTTGGTGAACCTCGTATGTAAATTTTAAGAGATATGCTCCGGATAAAACCATCAAATATAATTGGCACTAAGTCGTGTTTCCATGGAAACAGCAAAATAACAAACTTCTGAAAAAACTTTAAAATAGCAAAAGGCACATCAATGGGTAATGATTACCATGTGTGTGAAGTTTGGTGAACCTCGTATGTAAATTTTAAAAGATATGCTCCGGACAAAACCATCAAATACAATTGGCACTAAGTCGTGTTTCCATGGAAACAGCAAAAAAAACTTCTGAAAAAAATTAAAATAGCAAAAGGCACATCAATGGGTAATGATTAACATGTGTGTGAAGTTTGGTGAACCTAGCATGCAACGGTTAAGAGATATGCTCCGGACAAAACCATCAAACACATTTGGCACTAAGTCGTGTTTCCATGGAAACAGCAAAATAACAAACTTCTGAAAAAACTTTAAAATAGCCAAAGGCACATCAATGGGTAATGATTAACATGTGTGTGAAGTTTGGTGAACCTAGCATGTAAACTTTAAGAGATATGCTCCGGACAAAGTTGCGGGACGGACGGACAGAATGAACGCTATATACCCCCGTTACTTCGTGATGGGGGTATAATTATAGTGTCTTTATTAAAGACACTATTCAGGTTATGCCGTAGGCGACGTAGCTTTTATTGTGGGAAGACGTAGTACCGATGCTCCTTTTGGATCCCCCATAGATACTATGAAATCGTGCTAGACCTTTCTGCGACTAGGTGTGAGGGAGGACTTATCTATGTTCAACTGTCAACCTAATCTATGTAGAGTATGTATCACAATCTCGCGTCCTCACCAGGGGCTGCTAGTAAAATTTAATCTAACACCATGCTCAGTCACTGGTAGAATGACCCGTGAAGAATATTGATCTTCAGTAACGCATGCTTGTCGTAAGAGGCGACGAACGGGATCGCTGACTTGCATTGGTTGACACATATCACAGGTTGCCAATTGTGCAGATCGATGCTCATGCTGTTGATCACTGGATTGTCTGGTCCAGAATCGATTATTTACAGGCCGTCGCCATATAGCTGGCGTAAAACTAACCTCACTCACTCACTGATAGAACAAAGTCGCTGGTTTGAAACTCCTTCCATGCCTCTCGCCGAGCCGTCAATGAAGCGGCCTTAACATCCACACAACTGTGCAGACTGTAAACGTCATCCATGCTTCTGACATTATCTAGTCGGCTGATGCTGAATTACTTGTTGCTGAGAATTGTCTTTGCCAAAGGTCCCCCGGTAGCCAGTGAACCCCGAATTGTTTGCTCTGCCGCCTTGGGAACCGTGAACGCTACGTCCACGTAAACGCGTAAAGATACAGGTGATAACGTTACTGCAGTCTGCATGCTGTCTATAACTGATTGGTTGTATGATGTAGAGTTATCTTGCAATGAGCGAAATATTCTAGCAGTGTCATGGTCAAAATTGTTTTTAACGAAAACGTTTCCCTGTTCTTCTGTTTCCGCCTGTAATACAGCACTTAGTTCTCCTGATACTTCACTCCGGGAGGTGCTCTGGACGCCGTCAAATGACCACAGTACTTTCAAAGCAGTCTCACAATAACGTGCATATCTATTGATTAGAGAAACATTATGTTGTAGTTCAAGCCGATTTGTTTTAGTCTCAGGGACTATCGCAACCTGGCAACTTGTGTTTGCTGTAAGCGTCTCTGACTTGATGATATCTACCTTGTAGCTCGAAGCTGGTACCACAATCATTAGCCTCGGTGGTACTAGCTGTAAGACCGAGTGGAGCTCCCTGGCTCCTATCAGCTGCACTAGCTGTGTCTGCCACCTTGTGTGTCATTCGGTATATCAATGTCACTTAGTTTGCCTTCAATGTTGTCTTTAAACCAGGTAAAACAAACCGAAAGTCTCTTAAACTCTTCCAAGAGTAGCTGAGAATCTTCTGACATGTCCTGACTTTAGACATATGACTGAGTTTTCTTAAATCGGCTAGTTTTTCCTTAAGATTAAACGCTGTGTTCCGCCAGCGAGAGTACACCTGGCAAGGATGATAACTTTTGTAGTAACCGTTACTTCCAGTATTACAAACTGAGTTACTTCCCGTGATTGGAATTGTGACTACAGTTTATGATAGCATGCTAGTTTTACTTTAATATCCGTGATATACTAGTGACTTTACTGTTCTTCGCTAACGGACTTTTCATTTCTAATCGTTCCCGTCACGATATGGCTGAAATGTTGCCGATGTGACAATAAATATTAATTCGCTCATTCACTCTGATGTGTTGTATAGCACTTTACCTGTTGAACCTGTCCATCTGCGCTTGTTGTCGGACACATCACACACCAGCCAGTTGTTTTCGGATTGCCTCGCTCCGTGAGGCACACGGGTCCCTTTGTCCAGGCAGTAGGGACCCTGGTGTGGAATAGCAAGCTTCAATGACTCTCCGTTTTACTCAAATCCAGAAATACCTACAACTGGCTTTGCACAATTGATTGACTGTGGTTAAATGTTTCTTTTTATTGTTTTAACTTTTCCTACATTAAATATCCATTAGTTTACATGTTTCTTGACTATGTATTAAATTCTAATTCATGTATTATACCTTTACTGTCCTTCCCGGCCACCTTCAGCTTGGATACGAGTACTGTAAACACCACCACGCCCACACTGTCACCATAGTGATGCTGACCACAGTTGCCATGTGAACTGTTGATACAACGCTTTCTTGCCCTGGTTCTGTAGCCTGAAAGCCGACATTGGTGACGTAGTGATTCCATTTATATTAAGTATAACCAGTGTCTTCGGTGTACAAACTACTACCCCTAGTTCCACTGGTAGAGGGGAAGGTTGTGTCATTTGATTTAGATGGCATCGTAGTAATATTGCTATTTTAATTTAGAGCTAAATTTGCCTACAATTGCCAGCAGTTGTAGGGATGGTGTAAATCCAGTTAGGGTCCATGCAGGTATCGTCTTCTATAGTTAAGCTGTTTTAGATTGAATTATTAGTTTTAAATTTATATCTATGATAGTGTAGTTGTTTTACTGTCCTTAATTGTCAGGTGTTTATGATTCACTTTTAATTACTTCAAATCTATAATTTAATTTAGTCACGATATGGCTGAATATTAACGATGTGACTTAAAATCTTAACTCACCCACTCACTCCATACTTTTGGAATGTTAAGTAATAAACGACTGTAATCAAGTATAGTACCCTTTATATTGAAGGATATTTTTAGGTTTATGAATGGAATTAAGCTGTTTTCATCACATACATCTTGTCCATAAACAATACCTTTATTAAACCAGTTTTGATAATATAGTTTGGTCCTTAGGCCACTCTTGTCTTGAGGTGAGGAATTTGGAGTTACCACTTGCTGTTGATCTGTTGTGCTGCTTCCGTTAACGCATACCACTGTCAGGCGGTCTGTTTACCTGTCCATCGAATTATTTTACCAGTATGCAAACTTGTCACTATATCCTCTTCTTCATCAATGATTAACAAGTCAACATGTCTTAACTGCTTGATTACACTAAGTGCAGATGGGTGAGGTTCGGTACCGGACGTAGGGTCTCTAAAACTAGTCTATGTGTTGTATCGTGTAATATAACACTCACCTTGCTTGTTTTACTTGACCTATTACGGTAGTAGGCGCAAAGGCTCCAAGATGTCATCTTCAAACGATACATGTACACAGCTTGTATCGTTTAGAACAGTATGAAAGAAACTACCGCTTTTTTCATGACTTAACTTCATAACATTAATTACAGGGGCAGACACTATTGACAAAGAGGGTGTGCAATAAATAATGTAATGATTATGAAAAGTAATTTAAATATGCTAACGTTTTTAAAAAATATATATACTATCGCAAAACAGAAACGCATAGGCCAGAAATCTGTTGCGAAAATGTTGTATTTTCAAACATGTATAACTCGTCAACAAATAGATATTAGTGCATGAATTTTTACATCAGTTTACAAGAAGCCAATGTCTATACAACCAAGTGGATAATTTTAGATAATGGAGACGTTGAGCGCAATGGTGACAACGTAGCACGGTCCCGACGTCGGGTCTCTCTCAACCTGTTGCGTACAGTTTGACCGGATATGCTCCGAATTCCAGGCACCCTGGCTGCTGTGCTCTGACCCGTGGCAGTACGATCACGCTGATGTAACGATCTTGAGCTGTAGTGGTGACTCGAGGTCTGCCTGTACGGGGACGGCCATTTGTTATACCTGTTTGGTTGTAACGAGCTGCAAGCCGTGATATCGTGCTCAGACTAACATTCAGACGCCTGCCCACAGAAGATTGTTAATCTCCAGCGTGGATTCTTTCAATGGTGATGTTCCGTGTCGCTCCTTCAAAACAAACGCCGATTTCCGAAAGTAATCTGGATTTTTATAGCCAGACAGTGCATGCTCTTTGCTGCACAATTTCAACTGGAAGGTGATTTTTGTTGTGTTGTGGCGATGCGTTTTTAATCCTTGTAAGAAATCTCATCAAATAAACATTTTCAGGTAAAGGCGATTTTTTACTTGTGCAATTGTGTAAAATCATGTTATCAACACTTTTGTTACATATTTTGACGATTGTTTGAACACAATAGGTAATTAATAGATTTTTAAAAATACAAAACACCTATGCGTTTCCTTTTGGGGATAATAAACTTTGTGGTCTCGTAGATATAAGAGGGTTGGTTGATTGGTTAGTTGGTTGGGTGGGTAGTTGTTGTTTAACACCGCACTCAGCAGTATTCCAGCTGCATGGGGGCGGTCTGTAGATAATCGAATTTGGACCAGACAATCCAGTGATCAACAGCATGCGCATCGATCTACGCAGCTGGGATGCGATGGCATGTGTGGACACAACAAAGAAACCACCTCAGATGCTTGATGGGCATTTAGAAATCACCTTATTATAACAGAACAATATACCACATTTATGATAACACATATATAGTTTGCATTCGTTTCATTTTAGTCGTGAAGTGTTTATGATAAAATGCGTCTGTCAAATGTGTCCTGCCTCTTAAGGTAAATAATCGGCATGCTGGAAAACTCACATCAATAACTGAATAAAATGAAACCGTCTTTCGGTTGAAAATGACTGGCCCTGTTTTTGGAAGCCAGACTGCCTCTTTTGGCATGCCATGAACTTAAATGTATGTATGTGCGTGCGTGAACACAAGGTAAGCCCGGTGAATCCCATTTAGAACAATGGCCTATTGATTTCACTTTTTCGAAAGCGAACATGACACCTCAGAACCGCAATTTTGAATATACATGTATACCAGGTTATATTCATTCTACCTTGACATAATTACAACAGAAACGCGAACTTTCACGAAATGGTTAGAGATATGTCTACAGTCACATGTGATTTTATGGCAACTTCTGAGGTACAATAAAACATAGTGTATGTCGATCAAAAAGAGCATCGAATAAGTCTTTCTTCAACGATTTCCAACGATAAGGCCCGTCCGACCGCTCGAGACGGGATAGACTTCTGACGGACGGTCTAAAATAACAGCAAGCCAGCCCGATGGTCTGGTAAAACTTTTAGATAATCCATACATCTGAATAAATTCAACAGCTCTTGGTGTCTGGTCTGGTTTAATTCCATTTGGGCTGGTAACATTTTGAAGTTCCCAGCCCTGCTGGGTTTCTAGCTTATTTCATACACTGTCTTAAGACAAAAATGGGTTGCTGAGGATCAATATATGTTATGATTATGGCAAAGTTTTTTTTTGTAGCATATATCGCTGCGTGTTTAAACGTCTGGTTCCATGATGAGCAGAATGTAATAATACAAAATATTGATTTTGAAAACCGTTTATCTCCTGCTTTACTTCTATGGTAATTGTCATATTTAAAAGTTCCGGGCATGGAATGCAAATCGGTGTATGAAATATATATATTTTTTCACAAATCCAGATGGTTGTCAAGAGCACAAAAGCATAAATGGAATGTGATCGAAAAAAAGAAACAGTTCAATAAAAATAATTTAGGTTTAAAGCCAGCTTGCATTTGATATTTTTTTCGGATGTGAAAGTTCCAGTTCATAAATTTGTGTTCCTCGTGTACATAGTGGACGATCTTTGCATACTCTTAATTTGCCGACGTGATGTTTGGATTGTGTTTGGATTATACTAGGACAAATGTGCAATTTATCAGCACCCAGGGCCACCCAAATTCAACTAAGACTTATTTCAGTATTAATCCCCGTGTGGCACTTGTTGACGAAAGAGTCTCCCTCAAAGTCACTTATCTTCGTCCACTACAGCGAGTGACGGTGCAGGCATAGGTGGAGGAAGGAAAGGCCGTGTTCAGCTCATGTGGCCATTTTCAAGCTGAACAACAGGGACAAGTCGATATAGCTGAGCATGCTTCAACTGGGGGAACATGCAAGGGTAAGTGAAAAACAGATTTACATGACTCGAGCTTTGCTGAGACACTTGTGAGGTGAGGTGAGGTGAGGTGAGGTGAAATTGGGTAGAACGTCGTGCTTGAGAATATTTCGCTCATATGACGACGTGCATACGTGTGTATGTGTGTGTGCGGCTGCTTGTACTAGCCCAGACTGAAGCTGGTTTTATAGTGCTAGCCCACTGAGATACCATGCCGCAATGAAGCATGAATATCCCACTCAGACACATTATACTGACTCCGAGCCGACCAGTCCTTTGTACCCATTAATGCCGTGCGCCAGGCAGGGACCAACAAGTACCATATTTTAACGTCTTTTGGTATGACGCAGTCGGGGATCGAACCCGTGACCTTCCGCTCTCCGGACGGATGCTCTAACCACTACACCAAGGAGGCGGTCGCTGAGACACTTGTAATGATTGGCCCGTACGCGTGTCTCAAACTGACTGTTGTATTGTCATCCAAGAGTGTCTCTGGATATTTTTCAGTTCATTTTAGAATTTGTCCTCAAAGAATTATCTTTATTTAAATGTATCTTTAATTTCCATTTCGTCATGCCACCAATTAGTTTGATACCTGGAAGAAAATGATTTGAGCCTATACATACCCAGCCAATTCGACAAACGCCATCAGTTTGCCATGTGCATCATGACAAAGCCTTACCACAATGAACGTACTCCGTAACGATGGTGCATTTGGGTTTTATACAGGCCATGATAGCATGGGACTCTTCCGGAGTATGAAGCCTGTTCCAGGGATTTCAAAGGATCCACTTCTTAGAAAGGGAGATGTGACGACACCTCTTGTCTTCAGACTGTCTGTAATTGATGGCCACATTCCCCTTGAAGACCTGCAGCTGGCCACACCAGTAGTCTTAGCAACAGAGGAGCTAGAACGATGGTACAAAGACGAATCTGTGAGAAGGACTGTCGTGCGAGAAGGTTCCCTAAGGGGAACTCTCTTCTTGCCTGAAGGTAACTACCATGCCTGCCCAGGTTCAGCAGTATTACATTTACCTGCACGTGTCAAGAAACCAGTGTTTGAAGTTTCTGCTTGCGTTTAAAGGTGCAATATATCTTGCAGCAAGGCTGGAATTACTTCAAACACGATCTGTCAGCAGGGTTTTCGGCAGAATATACACATGAAGTAACACGTTAAAGATTGGCTGAATGATAATTACATAGATAACTAATATTGAACGTAAGGCTTCTATTGAAGAGCACCTAAATACAGAAGATCACAAAACTGGCTATTTTTTCTATTTCCATCTAATATCATGTTATTGTAAGAAATCGTTTGTACGTAAAATGCTCATCAATGCAAACTTGATCTCGTCATTATATGGCTGAAATAGTGCCGATGTGATGTGACGTTAATACAACTCAGCTAAACTTATGTTATGGTGTAGGGTCCTGTGCATAAAGCTGAGTTCACAAATCAGCTAAGCAACGAGTCCTGGGATGGGTGATCGTATTTAGCAGATTGACTCCTGAGAGTTTCTAGGACTTCAGTCCCGCCCCACAAAGAAGCGTATGTGATACATGTCGTCTCATCTTAGTCAGTTTGTTCACAACTGCCTATGCTCATCCAGCAAAAAATGGTTACCAAGTGGGATAACTCATGTGACTGTAGTGAGTGAGTGAGTGAGTTAAGATGTCAAGTCACATCAGCAATATTTGAGCCATATTGTGACTAAATGAAATTATAAATCTATAGTAGTGCATGTGACTATAACCTTCTAGTGCGCCATATGCAGCTTGGGTTATCCAGGGTAATAGTGAATTGTGACTTGTATGCGATTAAATCAATGTATAATTGTTTCTTGAACGTAAGGAGAAGGTCCGTTTCCCGGGATAATAGACATGTTTGGTTCCACTGGAGGGCTGACGGAGTTCCGTGCAGCTTTGTTAGCGTCCAGAGGTTTCATTTCCTATGCTCTTCCTTTCTTTGGGTATGACGATCTCCCACCGACATTGGCTGACTTTGACTTTGATTACATTCTGGTATGTTCTTGCACGCTCAACTGGGATGTATTTGAAAGTGCCTGCAGCCTAAATTCATGATGATCTTTGTTTCAAGGTTTGCTTACAATTTTAGAGGATATGATACCTGTTTCAATAAATCATCTCATGGCTTTCAAACCCTCAATACAAACCTGAAATATGCCGGTGCGGTATTTCAAATGACAAATTTGTGTTTCTTTGTCTTTCATTCAGGGTGCTGTAGACTGGTTTGCCTCTCATCCAAGTGTACGGCAAGGAGGGATCGGTGTAGTTGGTACCTCTCAGGGAGGTGACCTTTCAACCAGTCTGAACACCATACTTCTAATAAGACATTGAAGAGGGAATATTTCTTAGTTCCTCTGACATTCAGCATCTCACACGATAGGAATATCTCGTCAAATAATCTCCAGGGTACACGTTCCAATAAATCTCTACTGTACCCTGGATGCATCTACGGCTCGAGCCGATAATTTTATTACCTCCCTTGGTTGGGTTGAGCGTACCCATTCACAAGTCACTTTCGCTTAATAAATTATGTAACGATTAAACTTGGCAACACAATAATATATTGTTGCAGAGGTACTCTGAAAGAGGTAGAAGGAGTTCTTGCATATATTTTTTTTAAGACATCAGACCTGTCAATTTGTCTGTATGTCCCTTCCCCCAACCCAAACACACACACACACACACACACACACACACACACACACACACACTAATCTGAGTCGCACTGCGAACAAACAAGATATTGGAAACCGTGAAAACTTTCTATCACAAGTCAAACAACACATCAAAGATATCGACATGCAACAGTGGCGCACTAATATTGCTGAAAATTCAAGACTAAGTTCACACGTCATGTTCAAGTCATTATTAAATGTGGAATCTTTTCTCATCAATATACAGGAGAAAGTTTAATAGTAGAAGTAGGACGTAGAACTGGTATTGATATTGAATGTAGATTCTCTACTGTTCATGTCATGGAGGGGCGGTGGGGTAGCCTAGTGGTTAAAGCGTTGGCTCGTCACGCAGAAGACACGGGTTCGATTCCCCACATGGGCACAATGTGTTAAGCCCATTTCTGGTGTCTCCCGCCGTGATATTGCTGGAATATTGCTAAAAGCGGCGTAAAACCAAACTCAGTCAGTCATGTTATGGATTAGATTATAGTGAAAATGAAGTTCACCTTTTATTGGTAGGTACAGCATTTACTAATTTACAGAAAAGGTAAATCGAATGTACATCCACCACAGGAATCTTTTACGAACTTAATGAACACAAATTGTCAATCTCTGGTTTAAATCATGCAAATGTATTCATATTGTACATTAAACACACTAAACAGAAAGCGAAAGTTTCTCAAAGTACCCACAGTTAAGTTCAAAGAGCCTCGGATACAGACGTTGCCATATAAAGACGCTAAACATGTTCAGATCCCAAATACCATCCAGTCCTAAGCAAGCCTAGATTCTAACTATACTGGACAAATAAGTAAGGGGTATTAGTATTTTTATGATTGATATTTTATCGGTGTGTCAATGAGTAAATAGATCATTATTCATAATTTCAAAATGTAAAGATATCCCTAACTATTTTTGTCCAGTATATGATAGCGGATCGTTTTCCGGAACATTTGAATGAAGACTTCCTTGACCTTCTTCTTATGGTTTGACCCTCGAATAAGATTACAAATTCAAAATACAAGGTCCAGATAAGAGCACAATCGGTTTATTTGAAACTAGAAACAAATACGACAGAGTGCTGGTAACAGTACATATAAGCCATTGATTTGTAAAGTGTACATCAGTGAGAGGACGGATTTCAATACTGAGCGCAAGGTATATGTCACAAACAGGAGCGAACAGGTTATTATACTGGTGCATAATATTGGAGCATATGTCATTCTTCAATAAATATCTGACCTGCTACTGTCAATTCGATTGCTGAAAAGCACAATATTAAAGCTATTCTTCGCAGTGAGAATTAATGTCTTCATATTACAATAATTCGGCTCTTTGATATAATGGTACGTGCAATTTTAGCTGCAGTTGACATAGTCCTCACGGCGAGCCTAGTGGTTAAAGCGTTGGCTCGTCACGCCGAAGACCCGGGTTCGAATCCCCACATAGGTACATTGTGTGAAGCCCATTTCTGGTGTCCCCCGCCATGATGTTGCTGGAATATTGCTAAAAGCGGCGTAAAACCAATCTCAGTCAGTCAGTAAAAGAATCCCCAGTGTGGTGATGGTGTTACAAAGTTGATGTCCCAATTATTCTTTAGAAATGGTGTCAGTGAATAAAGTTCCGCGGGATTAGAGTCCATTTGGTGAAAAGGGCAAAACAGGTGTGAAAACTGATATGAAGTGGATCCTCAAAAAATCAGTGTTGACACCAGGTGTTTGCGAAAAGGCTAAGCATGTCCTGCCCTAAAACAAAACAAATGAAAGTACAACACAGCCAAAGATCTGCTACTTACATAATGTGTCAGGGGATGGTTTTAGAAAATGTTGTACTCAATTATTCAAAGGTGCTATGCGTCATTTTTACCCGACAAAGTGTTTGGAGAATATAGGACCTAAGAATACTTTCGTATTTCGTAGATATGAATAATGATGATATTTGTCTCTAAGCACATTGACAGAAGTTGCAAAATTTCACTGGTTTCAGTCCTGAATGAATTGCACACTGATTCGTATATTATAACAAGACCATTCCGCTTAACGTTAAGATTTAAAGGTATATCTTGAAAGGTTCTACTTCTGCTTAAGCATATTTGTTGACTATCCGTGAATTAATCTACGTTTTTTATATTTCTGATTTATTGATGCAGCCAAAGATATCCAACCAAGGAAAGACATTTCTACTTGGTAGTGTGCCGGCTGCAGAGCAGTATGATGTGGTCATTCCTATGTGAACACTTTCCGCATTTCATTGTTCTTCTTTCCTGTAACAGAAATGACATTTAACAAACATGTGTTATTTCAGCCGTCCCTGTCAGTACAATTTCATATTCACAAAGCAGGAATTTGGCACTGTAGCGCCTGATTATCTCATCAGATATACATGATTTTCTGCTTTAACGGTAAAAAGGGATGTGACGAAATACAAGTTGGGAAGGTCAGGATTCAAAAACGTCATGTGTTAAATTCACACACATATTACCTACATTACATTCACACGAACATCTGGTTTTTTTTGTTTTATTGTGTGTGTAAGAATTAGCATGGTGGTCATTTGACTGCAGACTGTGGTCGGAATCCTGTGAGTACATCAGAGTTTTGGTATCACCAAATTGGTTTCAGATTTATATCCCTAATAGTTTCAAATCTAAAACTTCACAACTGATGGCCCGAAATATAAAGGGAGCGACACGATCACATCAGCAGGCAACGTTACACTAGTGAGGAGTTCACAAGCCGAATATCCCACGTGAATGACTTTTGATATTTATTTGTTTATAATGAGTGAGTTATTATTTAACGTCACATCGGTAAGATTGCAGCCATATCGTGACAAGACCATATTTGACATTGAAATGGAATATATGTATATTATAAAAACCTGTCGACGAAGGACAGTAAAACAACTAGAATATCACAATTGCAATTAAAACTAGCGTGGAAAGTTAAAACTAATAGCACTATTGGGACAATACAATATAAAAACAGGCTATAGATCGCCAACAACAGAAGGTAGATCACCATACTAGGGACCATGGGGACTTACAGTACCTTTGCGACCTGCATGGACCCTAGCTGGATTT
Organism: Haliotis rubra; assembly: GCF_003918875.1. NCBI lineage: Eukaryota > Metazoa > Mollusca > Gastropoda > Lepetellida > Haliotidae > Haliotis > Haliotis rubra. The sequence goes on along the minus strand of NW_025765520.1, from coordinate 86,726 downwards.
ACACCATCCCTTCAGCTGCTGGCGATTGTAAGAAATGATAGCCAAAATTAAAATAACAAGAATACTACGTTTAAAAATAATGGTAAGTTTAAATTTTGGGTCTTACATTACCTCTCAGGAGGACAATAATTTTACAATACTTCAACCCCCCTTGAGGGTACAGCAACTAACAATCCGAGTTATGAATTTAAACTTCCAATCATACAATATTTATCTATTTACAAATCAGTTAACAAATCTAATTCTTTTAAAAATGCAATAATTAAATGAGAACATATATTACTAAAAAGATCCTTCATGGTTCGTGATTTGAAATAGATATCCCTTGTGACATTCTCTTCCCACGGAGGTTACTCCTGTCATATCCTACGTGACCTCTGTTCTAATACTGCCCTTTCATGGTGTGAGCGTTCAAGACTCGTGATTGGAGGCAATCAGATTTAGTTGTGCAATCAGCGACGTTGTTTCAAAAGTGATCATACGCAAGGCCTCGGTAATTTCCGTATGCTTCGAGAAAACTAAACCTCTTCCCCTGCGCGATGCGCAAACGTTTCTTCTAGACAGAACTCAGTCATGTTATGGCAGATCAGTGGCGTCTCCATCGCCCTCGTTGACAACTGACAAGCTAGCCATTAAATGTCTTGTGTGTAACATCAACACAAGTCCCCGGCAGATGGGGGAAATTTGTGGCCCCACATTTGTTTGTGTTAGTCAAGTTGAATCTAAGTCGATTTAACACGTGTTCAGATTGGATAGAAAGAAGGGAGATCATTCGTGTAGCGATCTTTTGCCGCTAGGGGATTTTACGAGAACGGGAAATATGGCCGTATTAGAACAGAGGTTCGTAGGAAGGTATGACAAGTAACCTTTGTGGGGAGAGAATGCCCTTGTGATGGAATATTCAACACAGTCAAGCAAGACATGCCTATTTGTTTATAAACAATGTCAACCTCTCAGTCAAGAAACACGAGAATCCATTTCAGTCGATCATGGCGTTCAATTACCCGCTCTTTTACTCCGTTTGCAAGCACAGAATGTCGCAAGCACGATGATGATGAGGAGGAGAGCGACACCCCCGACAGACGCCGCTACAGATATAAGATGAAGCCGTCTATTCTCACTCTGGCATCTCGACTCTGAAACATACATTGTTACACATTCTACGATGACAGTCACACACAGCCACTAAAGTCACACGTTGAACACGCACAATATTTTCTTTTGTCGGTTCAAACAACATAGGCAAATGCGGACTACAAACTACAACAATGCAGATCAAACATCTGACAAACACACACAAAACATAACACCAAACTTAAAAGTACCAACCTTAACAACAAGCATTAATAGCTTTTAAAACATTTTTAGGAACAGTCAACCATACCATAAAGAAAGCCAATCGACCATTTGTCAAGGATTATTTTTACATTCAAGTCATTTCGAAGGCTTTCAAAAGTTTTATGGAAGACACGTGAAGGCCATATCGACGCTTCAGTGATAAACTTCAGGTCCTATGCAAGTTCTCAACTACTAACATTGACTTTGTCGTGTTTTTCAGATGGTAAATTGGCTTACTTTTCAATGTGCTTTTGTGAGTGGACACTGATGAGGACATAATGTACCTGCCTTTTCAAGAACACCTGTATCACAGTCATTCAACAAATATTTACATCATAGACAATTCGTTTGATTATGGAAAGGGTATTTCTACTGTAATTATTATATCTGAAGATAATGTTTTATTTGATGGGTTTTATTTTGTTTTGTTTTGTTTATGGAATATGCCCTTCCAAAGGGATTTTGATATCGACCTTACATAAAGTGACTCAGTTTACATTTGATGTGTGGAACAGCTTTTTACCTGTTGAACTTGTCCATGTGCGCTGGTTGTCAGACACGTCACACACCAGGCAGTTGTTTCCAGATTGTTTCGCTCCGTGAGGCACACAGGTCCCTTTGTCCAGGCAGTAGGGACCCTAGTGTGGAACAGGAAGCTACATGACTCTCTAGTGTACTTAAATCCAGTAATAACTATATCATTCTTTGCACAACTGGAGTACAATGTTAACTTTAGTTAAATGGTGTTGTTTGTTTTGTTTGTTTGTTGTTGTTGTTGTTTTGTTTTGTTTTGATTTTGTTTTGTTTTGTTTTGTTTTTGGCGGGGTTATATTATAATTTCCCTATATTAAGGATCCAAGAAGTTGTTTGTTTGCCGACTCATCTATATTGATTTTTAAATAATGTTTATATACCTTCACTGTCCAGTTGAACTTTGCTTCCCGGCCGTCATCAGCTCGGATACACGTACTGTTAAATACAACCAGGCCCACACTGTTACCATAGTTATCGGCACTGTTCGCCATTGATACCCGGTAGGCACGCACATGGTCCATGTCCTCACTCCCGGTGCTGTCGCTGGTAACGATTTTGCACTGAGCATGGCTGATGCTGACCACGGTTGCCATGTGAACTGCTGATACAACATATTCTTGCCCTGATTCTGTGTCCTGAAAGCCGACATTGGTGGCAAAATGTTTCCATTTGTTTTAAGTGCTAAACACTGTTTTTGGGGTAAAAATTATGTACGGCTAACTTGCTTCAGTGGTAGAGAGGTTAGCTGTGTCATTTGATTTCGTTATGGTCACCGATCACGCAAGGGCGGGCTCATCATGCCATATATATTCACTAGGGATGCCTGTTTGGGAGTGATAAATGGCAGTTGCAAGCAAGGAATACAACATTATAATGTTGAAAATGAAAGTTTAAGGACGTTTTTCAAATAATAGGTTTAAAGAATTAAACATATTTCTTACCAAACTTTTCTCGCAATCGACGCTCTCGAAACACAGATTAAATAAAAGCAAAGATATTTTTTTCAATGTGAATGTTTATTAATATTAAGGACCAGTGTCTTCAGTGTACAAACCACTATCCCTAGTTTCAGTGGTAGAGAGGACGGTTGTGTGATTAGATTTAGACGGCATACAGACTATTGATGTCACAACGGTCACGCCATGCCATATTCGCTGCGGATGCCGGGGCCAATAAATAACAGTTGCAAGCACGAAATATAAACATGAACTTATATTTGCAGAATTGAAAACTAAGTTGAACGAGGTTTCAGAAGTAATAGAGCTATAAATTACAGAATGAAACATATTTCCAAAACCCTTACCGCGCAGGGGAATATGTTAACTGGAAATTACCGACCTCCAAACACAGATGAAATAAAAGCAAAGAGATATGTTTTAAAATAGGGGTGTATCGGCAGCTCTTGGAGCAGCCTAAAGAAGATAAAAAAACGTAAGCACATATTTACCCTCATCTGTTCAACCAAGCAAGTTGATACACCGTCGACAAACGTCTCGCCTCTCACGGACACAACGTCACATGCATCACGTGACACGTCACATGTGACAACAGTTTCTGCTTCAGATAGTAGCGGGGGTGTTGTAAGGTCAACAGAACAGTCCGAGCCGCCATAGTTGGATTGGCATACACATCCACCTGTTAAAATTGTAAGGGACGTAACATGACAGATGCTCAAACCCATGTATTTCAGAATAAGAATATGTCGTAGTAAACATGTTTCTCGGGAAGGGGATGGTTGTTTATGGTTTACTTTTGGGTATTAGTTTTGGTTTCTTAGATTTATTCATTTTCAAAATTGGTTAACTGATTGAATGATATCGTATTATCTCTGGTGTAAATCAAAGTATTTTTGCAATCTTTCAAAATGAATTATACATTTTCATATCAAAAGAGTGTTTTCTAGAGGTGGGGATATAATTGGATGTTCAATTATTGATTTTGTTAAGGCTACACCGTCGAATTCAAAACAATAGTCCAAACATTTCTTTATGTGGAAATCTGGAAGATAGATTTGTTTATCCCCCAAATATGTTGTTTACAATTCAAGGTGTATTACCATTTGAACATGTTCCTTTGCCGCTGCAGTCGTTCAGACAAGCCTCAGCCACAACAATATCATAGACTGACATGTTTGTTGTCCAATTTTTTACCTGGAGTTCAGGATCAACCAGCACCTCGTGCAGACACTTGTCTCTCACCGTGTCGACAGAGAAACGAAAAAAATCCGTGGTTCCTGTCAACTTCGAAATAAACTCAAACATGATATCACTGTTAATCTGTTAATATTTATATCTGGCGGTAATCACCCAAAATGCTTTCATATTCATACAAACAGATAATATGTTGATCTTCGTAAGTGTCAATGATTTGATTTATTCTAGAAGTACAGCAATGTCTACTGTTAGGTTCAATGCCTGAATGTGTATATGTACTGGCAATACACGAATGTCAACTTCTTTGTGCAATGGAAGAGTGTAAATATTTATGTCCTATACCTGAATGTCCAGGATGCAGTTGTCAACGCTTCCGCTTATCCCAACGCCAGTTACGTTCTTGCACACTTGTACTGTTCGCGATTCCTGGAACTGGTTCTCACAGAATGACCTAGCTTTTACCTCTGTCCATCCATTTGTCCACGCATTCACAGCTTGCTAGGTAAAAAATATAGTTGCACGATTTGGCAAAACAATCCAAAATTGGTTTCCGGTATCTTTTGGTCTTCCAATTTGCATCGTTTTATTTATCTTTTTAACCTCCAAGTGAAGTCAGTGTAACATTACAAACTGATCTATTTGCATATGATGTTCTTGCGAATAAAACTGTAACATGCAGCGTTGTACATAAGATGTTTCTGTTTGAGCAATAACAATAATGTGACATTATTCTCGAAAGTAAATGGGTGTTTAGCATAAGGTCTAGATCAGCAAACGCAGTCATACAAGGAAAACCAAAGATATCATGGCAACAAACGAATATGGCCTGCTATGACATCTTCGAAAATAGAGTGACCACTTCTTCAGGTATGGATTTCGTACCCGACGTAATCTCCTTGGTGATTCCGAACGGACACCTGCGGATCTTCTCCTTCGCCTTTCGGTAATTGTGCACGGAATCGGGAAGACGTCTGTGAAGCCCGGGAGGGTTTTGCACACCTTATGAATGGCTGCAGTGCAATTTACTGCCTCAGTGTGTGTTGTGGATGCAGGAACCGGGGAACAGGAACAATAGAAGTTTGTCCGGGGCCACGCTGGCAGTGACGCATGAATGTCCGGATCAAACAGGTCCCTATCAACCCTATAGGATAAAATGTACATGAACGTTGCAACAAATCTAAGCCCGATCAAATGAATACATCTGGTGAAATTTGTAGCCGTGTCATCACATTAATAAAAAAAACTCAAATGTGTATTACTGTTTGGTTAATTATTAATTACAATGTGTGCCATCGTCTCTTGACGGCGTTGTGTGATGCTCATGATGTTAACTTTTGTTTCTTCTTACAGGGGGCGGTGGGGTAGCCTAGTAGTTAAAGCGTTGGCTCGTCACGCCGAAGACCCGGGTCCGAATCCCCACATGGGTACAATGTGTGAAGCCCATTTCTGGTGTCCCCCCGCCGTGATGTTGCTGGAGTATTGCTAAATGCGGCGTAAAACCAAACTCAGTCAGTCAGTCAGTCTTCTTATAGATGCAGGGATTACAGTTGTAATAAACCCAACATACAAGTTTGATCTGATAAAAGACTAACCTCCATGAATTCGAAAATGTAAGAAGACTCTGCCCGTGGTTGTATGTAGTTTCGCAACCCCTCGTTGCCGTTTTATCTGTAGAGTAGGTACCATTCCTGAGGACAAAGTCGTCGCTGCAGTTTCCTGTCAGTGTCCCACACAGACCACGGCATTGATTCTCGTCCTGGACTGACGGGTAGATGTAAACATTGAGGAAGGTCATGTCGAAATTAATGTCAACCTTCCCTCCAGTCGGCAGATACACCTGTGGAAAAGTAAGTTAGTGGCGTCACCACAATTTCACGGTGATTTATATATGTATGCACGTTATATATGTATGCATGGTCCTAGGACCAGTCCTGTGCACATTGTACATAACAGAGCTCGGAAGCGTAATTGATGAGCACCGTATGAATCGTCATCACTATGCAGATAATGCACAGGTTTACAGATGCTTCACTCCTGACAAGGACCAAACAGATATTTCCTCGAGAGACATGTCCGAATGTTGTGTCAGTATCAAATTCTGGTTGCTAGTAAATAAACTATAATTGAATAGCAGCAAGACCGAATCTATTCTCCTGGGTCCAGTGAAACGGAGGGATCTGTGTAGTATTGATTCCTTCGAGGTCGACAACTCACATATTCCTTTCGCAGATCAAGTCAGAGATTTTGGTGTAATCCTAGACTCATATTTGTCACTAGACAATCATGTCTCTAATCCAGTTAAGACCTGCTTCATCTCACTCCGGAACATTGGCAATATCCGTCAATACCTGACAACTGAAACAGCAACAACTCTATCCCTTGTCATGAGCAGAATTGACTATTGCAACTGTCTATTGGCCAGTGCAACCAAGCCTCAGATACGAAAGCTACAAAGAGTCCAGAATGTAGCAGCCCGCATTGTGACAAGATCCAGGAAGAATGATCATATCACTCCTTTTCTATACTTTCTACACTGGTTGTTCTGTGGATTTCAGAATTGAGTTTAAAGTTCTCTGCTTTTGTCTTCCGCTGTCTGTCTGGCACTGCCCCTACACATGTATCCAGTCTTCCTTCTCTGTACAAGCCTTCTCGTTTGCTCCGTTCACAAGATAACAGTCTTCATATTGTCCCTAAAACTAGAACAGTGCAGTATGGAAACAGATCCTTTGCCTATGCAGCACCAGTGGCCTGGAACAAACTTCCACAGAATCTCAGGGTCTGTACTGACTTTGTCACTTTCAAATCCCGGTTAAAAAACACATTTGTTCAGGACAGCCTTTTCAACTATAACTGTGTAATTTGTTACATTCTATCTGCGCTTTGAGCATGGACTGCATGCATACCAGCGCATTACAAATGTGTAATGATGATGATAATGACGTTAACTTTAGGGTTTTATAGTTTTATTTTTGAGTTGACACATTCAGGTGGACGATTGAGACACCAACTGTCTCCGTGCCCCCATGCGGCAAATCACCTTTGGAAGAGTAAGATGTTTGTTAAAATATTCGGTTTTGGTTTGTTTTTTAAGTTGTTTTTTGCGGATATTGTTATAGTTGAATGTTTAATAGTTTCGTATTTCAAAACTACTACATATGAACTACTGGAACAGTTAAGATGCCTTAGTGACACTGACGGATACGTCGATTAATATTGATGAAAAGAAAATAATATTGCAACCGAAATGGCCTTCGACTGAGACTTTGTGACCTGAGGTGTAACATTGTAAGTATACAATAAATAAGAACACACATTACCACATAGCTTTTGTCCTGTTTCTTGACCTGAAGTACATCTCCGTTGTCTTCACACAGGGTGTATTCTATTGTCCAGATACTGGACTGTCCCGCGCACCTGTTTATCTCAAACACTGTCCTGCCAGCTCGTATAGCAACGCCACAATTACACCACGCATTGTTAATCCCGCAATCCGCTGTCTTTATTTGAACCTATAATGATACCATCAATACAGTCTAATGCGTACATCATTCCTTAAAATGAGGTTTCATGGGTAGGTACTATACAGAATAGACACTCTGCATAGCCATTAGCCATGTCTGCTTAAACATTTCAAATGGAAGAGAACAGATTATTATACGTATCATACACCTATCAATGACGTATGTAGGAGACATTGTGCATGCGCAGTAGGGCCAGCCAGTGACAATCATATTACAGGGAGTGGAAAAGACAGACTCGCCTGACACCCCCCGTTGGACTGATATGGCTTGTAAAGAGGACGATCCATATCAATTCGGTTGGTAAAACACTGGAGTCACGTCCCTTGACGTGTCGTCCGTTGGTCTGCTTGACTACCTTTCCCGAGACAACGTCTTTCATGCAGGGTGAAATCTATTTCATATTCTTGCAAATAAACGCACTTTAATATTGACTTTAAAAGATAATATGATAAATGTATATTTTGTGAAAATATATAAATAGCACAGTCACCAACAGCAGAAGTAATGGTATAAATCCAACTAGCGTCCATGCAGGTAGCAAACGTACTGTAAGACCCGATGGTCCTTATTATAGTGATCGACCTTCAGTTGTTGACGATTTGTAGCTTGTTCTATATCTTGTATTGTCCATGGTGTAAGATTTACATGCTGGTTTTATATCTGTATCTGTGAATTTCTGGGGGTTTTTTATGTAAGCCTTCGACATGTTTTTATATTCTCGATTTATGTGTCATGAATGTATAATTTGTTTTAATGATTATGTGGCTTAAATAATGCCGATGTTACTAGAAATCGTAGCTCACTAACTACCTCATATTTGCTATATTATTATTATAGGTTATTCATATAGCGCACATATCTAGGCAACTAGTGCATGATCAGGGAGCTGGTATTTTTTCCCCACGATCAATGGATGTCAATCTCAACGGCACATCGTATTATGAATCTCAACTCCCTGGTACACCTACTTGGGTTGTCAGTCCAGATTTGAAGAGGTCATCATACGACGATGTCGTATTGGCCACACAAGATATGCACATGAACATTTGATTAAAGGTGAAGATCCTCCGTTTTGCATCCCTTGTGATGAAAGAGTCACAGTCAAGCATGTCCTGCTTGACTGTGTTGTATATTCCATCACAAGGGATATCTATTTCAAATCACGAACCATGAAGGATCTTTTTAATAATAAAAGTTCTCATTTGATTATTGCATTTTTAAAGGAATTAGATTTGTTAACTGATTTGTAAATAGATATATAGTTTATGATTGGAGGTTTTAAATTAATAACTCAGATTGTTAGTGGCTGTATCCTCAAGGGGGGGTTAACGTACTGTAAAAATATTGTCCTCCTGATAGGGTACGTAAGTCCCAAAACATTCAAAGTAAATTTAAACATACCATTATTTATAACCGCAGAATATGTGTTATTTTAATTTATGGCTAAATTGTCTGAGCTTGCTAACGGCTGAGGGGGATGATATAAATCCCGCTAGGGCCCATGCAGGAAGCAAATGCACTGTAAGTCCCCATGGTCCCTAGTATGGTGATCTACCTTCAGTTGTTAGCGATCTATAGCCCATTTTTAGATTGTGTTGTCCCCTATGGTTAAAATGTTTTAGATTCAATTACTAGTTTTACATATATATATATCTGTGATACTCTAGTTGCTTTACTGTCCTTCGATGACAGGTTTTATAATATATACATATTCCATTACAATGTAAAATGTTCTCGTCACGATATGGCTGAAATATTGCCGATGTGACGTTAAATATTAACTCACTCACTCACCCTAGTTGTTGGCAGTCTGTCGCTTGTTTTTTATGTTGTATTATATATATAGTTAAAATATTTTAGATTTAAAAACTAGTTTTATGTTTATGTCTGTGATAATCTAGTTGTTTTACTGTCCTTCGCTGACAGGATTTTATAATTTACATTTAATTGTTAATATATCTTAACTTGATTTAGTCACGATATGGCTGAAATATTGCCGATGTGACTTAACATTTTAACTCACTCACTCACTCAACTCCCTGGGGCGTATACAACTCTTGTAGTCACTAGGCGCGCACAGTTATTGTGACTTTCTCATCACTGCTGGGTGGACTGGAACACATAGTCACAGTACTTTGTTCAAGTTCACTTCACGCTGCTGTACCTGCAACTATGTGTTTACACGTATTTATGTGGCCACCATCTGGTCATACACCCACGGATTCGTGGGCTCTGTTAAGTGCAAAGGGTTGTGTACTGTACACTAGGGGTTGTGACAACACTGAAAGAGTCTGCACACAAAGTTGACTCCAAGGCTTTACACCCGGTCACAGGTGGGATCGAATCCCGACACCTCAACCTCGGTGGATCACAAGCCTTGCGCCTTAGCCAGCTCACCGACCGCGCCTATATCAACCATCGACCCCGTTATCGGCGTGATATTGTAGTCTCGGGTTGATCTTGATATCGAATATGATACTAAACAGTGGCACATAATAACCGTTAAATACCACAAACATATCCCTTAATCTAATCACTTTTGTATGATATAAATCTTTGTCTGTTGCAGTACAAATGTTACATTCCTAAACCAAACGGCAGTGTTTTGGAAATTGTAAGATCAACAGAAAAAAAGCAATCTCATGACATCAACACGAAATTAGTTCTCATTCACTCTCATTCCTGCCTGATGTAAACATTATCTAAGATTTGAGTAGATGTGCACACAGGAAGGATGGCATTAACTTTCCAATCGCCGATTTGGAAATCCACCCCCTGGTGATTTAACAACTTTACAGGTTCAGTCGGGCATACTCTTCTTACATGTACCAAGAGGGCGTCACACGACATTAAAAGTTTATCAAGTTTACAACATTGAAGGTCTTTGCAAAGCTTTCAGAACATTTTTTGGCTGACATGTGGAGGAAGAATGATATGTCTCCTATCTCTCCTTGTCAGATATGTTACCGTGTTTTACATGTGAAACGCTGATTATCTTTTACATGTGCTTATGAACGGTGCTACCGTTATGGCGAGTTACACAGACCTGGTATCATCACTATTTGATAGTGATTGAAAGACACATGTTCAGGATATAGTAGAAACTATACAGTCAATCCTGATTTTGTCAGAGATTTTGTTTGGAAGCTGAAAGAGTTTTGCCGCTTTTATTTGCCTCTGTTACCTATAATAGAGGTAATAATACAGCAAACGTAATATTTCCTGGATAACTATCAGTGTCATTAATTACTTCTACATACCTCAATTGGAAAGGTCTCGTGTTTATACATGGTGAAGGTACCTTCGTATTGATGTTCGTATCTCCTGAAAAGTAACAGTAAGCAAGATGACAGTCAATTCTTCAAAGCTATGAGCCTAATGTCCAATATCAAATCAACATACCATCTTTGTTCGGTGTCTGCGCGATGTTCCCAAGATAGTTCAAATATAGTCGCTCCAATACCTCTATCACTTAAAGGATTCACAAATGGAAACATTGTTGTATATGGAAAAATCACACTGCCGATTCAAACAGATATATTTTAGTGAAATACGTTTATAAAGAAGACGTGTACAGTAAGCTGGTTTCTTCTCATACAATGATTCTTTCGATGAGGAAAACAGCTGTCTTCTATGTCTGTTAAGATTTTCACTCATAAAACCAAATTCAAGCAATGGCAGAGTCTGGGTCAGGGTCAGGGAACGCTGTCTCCACGGTATGATAGAAATTGAAATTGTGAATGAATTCGATGAAAGATCAGGTCGACACAATAAGATGTTACAAATGCTAGCAGTTTGCCTATGGTGCACTATCATGCAACAATCGCAAGATATGTCACCAGTGTGGCGATGATGATGACGGTACTGAGAACAAATGGACTAAAACTCCAACATTGTGAAAACTTACTCTAGGGAAGTCCTGTCAAAAAGTCAACAAACGGATTCCCCAATTATACTTGAAGGAACGATTACCTTCCTGGAAGCAAGGCGTATAGTCATTGCAAATACCACTCAAACAACAGCATTGTCGACAGCTGTGCCAAGCACACCTTAAAAAATTACTTGGGTGTGGGCAGATAACTATGTTCAGTTCATCTTCACAAGATGATCGTGCATTAATATCACCAAATGCATCAACGTCAACTTCATTAGTGGCTTCGACTTCCATCCCCTTTTGTGAAAAGGACCAACAAAAAAGTTCATTGAGCAAAATATTACAGTCGTATGCCAAAGGCTTATGTGATGCCATACAAATAATCTTCCTCATGTCCGCAACAAAAGTACGTCGCCACGAAATATTTCTTTTTCACAAAATCAATGGAATTGCAAAGGTCTCAGGACATCTTTACATTCCTCAAGCATTGTTTCTTCAGCAAGATAATCTTCAAGCCCTTTATGACCAGCTTCGAAGCCCTGAATTTTGTAAAGGTTAACTGGCCTTTATATGACATACTGTGTGCCGACAGAAAAAACTTTGTATTGATGTTCCTGATGATATAACAGGTCTATTTTCCTGATAAACTGAACAACATAGCTGACAAGTGTATCCCTAAGTCCTCTGCAATTACACACATTCCCAAACCATGGTCCAACAATGACTGCAAAGAAGCTAGGAAGGTGAGGGAAAAGGCTTTACACTATTTCCGCCGCCACCTTATGGTCCACAATTTGGATACATTCAAGATTTTAAATGCTAAATCATGGTGTACCTTTGAACAAAGCAAACGCGAATCGAATATATTATATATCCAAAATCAATTCACGAACGCCGATGCCAAAGGTATTGAATAAAAAAAAAGAACCCCTTTTATTCAACCCCTTGTTACATCTCACCTCTTAAACCTTTCATTTCTGCTGCTAATATTGAGCTGGAAATTATATATCCTTCATGCACGTTATCATCACCTTGGCAATTAGTAATACTACAGGTCAACCTAACATTGACCACTTTTAAGAATTCGGAAACAATCAGTTACCGTATAAAGAAAAAGAAATTATATAATGCATACAAATCTACAAATTAATTTATTTGTCCCATTGAGAGGTTATGTGGATCAAAACACTTTCAAAGTAAATTTAGGTCTACACAGCTTCGTGGTATATTTGCTATTTTAAGTATGAAGAAAGCAAATGTATTGTAAGTCTCCATGGCTCTCGGTAGGGTGTCCTGTAGTTGACGATCTATACTCCGTTTATGTATCGTATCTTTTTTAAGTTAAACGTTTGTTTTAAAGCTCCAAGAGTGATACTTTTTAATAGTTATTTTACCGTCATTCGTCGACAGGTTTCTATTATCCAACCTATTGTATCACGAATGTATGTCTTGTTTCAGTGGCGGTATGGCTGAAATTTTGCTAAAAATGTTCTGACTAACAATTATTACATACTCACTCCTGCTGTATAATTTAGTCGAAATGCATATAAAGAACGGTTATGACAAACTAAATTTAGTGAACCCTTTGAGCTCGTTATAGCTATAGTTTACTGTATGAGGTTACAGTAATTCCTGTGGGAAACTGGCTTTTATTGAGGGTCTCAACATCGATTGAATATAGATTCATTACAATATGCATATGTACATTTTCCGTGTAGTCGTGTGAGTACTTTTTTTTCACACTCGATTGGTATCTTTTCATTACTAATACTATTGACGTGACACACTGAACTATGAATAGACCCATTAGACAGATTTACCTTCCATCAAATGTCAGCATGTGTGGATCACTGGTAGCGTGACAGGACTTCCCATCAATCAGCTCTGTGTTCTTTATCAGCAGAACCTGAACATTTACACGTTGCAAAATGAAACGGATATACAATTATGTATAATATTGTTAGTATATTTTTACGAATCCTTAGACAGTGGAGCTGTCATAGCATGTTTGTGAAACCCAAATTTCAACGTTTGTTTTTAAGCTTAATTTTGTGTTAATTCCAAGTACTGTAGCTCTTCAAATGACAGCCTTTTGTATACTGTAACAGCTACTACTATAACTACGACAACAACCACTACTATTGCTACTGCTGCCGCCGCTAATACTACAACTATACACCGCAGCAAAATAAAACGTCAGTAAGAATTTAAACTTAGATAGGCACTGTAATCAAATCATTACAAAAATGGACATAATAAGCGGTTCAAAAAACATTTTTGTGTACAATATCTTGACACATCAATGAATAACTCAAGACATTACGTGAACGTTTGCATTTCATTTAGACTCTTGACTTCAGTATCTAGTGTAACCACCACTAGCGGCAATAACTGAGGTACAGCGTCTATGCATGGAGTGCACCAATCGATTGCTGAAGGCTATTGACACCTGGAGCCACACTCTGAGAAAGGCCTGGCGCAATAATTCGGCTGTGTTCGGCCTTGGTATGACATTATTCAGCCTAATCTGAATTTCATCCCAAAGATGTCCAATTGGGTTTGAATCAGGACTAAGGGCTGGCCACTGCATAATGTTGACACCGTTCTATTGCAAGAAGTCCCGTGTAGCTCTGGCAGTATGGGCCCGGGCGTTATCATGCTGGAAAATGTTGTTCCGGTGACGTGGAAATGTGGTATGACGTGGAGTCTAACAGCTTGGTCGATGCAGCGATAATGTGATAATTTACATCATACATGCGTTATATTTTACCGTTATGACGCCGATAGTGTAGTTCCTCCAAAACGTGTTGTCAGCTAGATCGTCAGGGATCACCAGCTTCAGTTTCATGACAGTATTTGATGATCCAATGATTTCAGAAACTTGACCAAACACCCTGATTGTGGCAGCTTCATCCCATTCAGTATCCTTAAAAACTGTTCCACAAGTAGAGCGTGCCAATCTAGCCTCTTGGCAATCAGCGGTGGTCTCTGAAATGTGGAAACTAAATTTATATATATCAACATAGAAATTTCTACAACTTATCTGACCCAAACATTACCATGAGCATCATCGATTCAGGTAATTGTGTTGCAATCTGCCAAGTCTGCCTTTGAGTTGCAAAAGGATTTACACTGCACCCTGGTTTTAATGTTCCTGGCTATAAAGGCACCCTGGATATAATGTCATGTTTTTACCTGAACCGATTTCCTGCCTACATAATACCCTGGATGTAATGCCATTTGCCAATGTTTTTTGGAACAAAAAGTCATAATGTCATAATGTCAATTACACTGGTTGCATGTAGTATACATACCTTAATTGGTTACCTGACATGACTCAAATTAATTGACGAAACTGATTGATGCTTTAAGTAGTCTTGTAAATAGCACACGTGACAATACACTTCCTCCCACCTACAAGAAGAAGTCACCTGCAGCCTCTAGACGCTTGGATTATAATGTTATAATTATAATGCCACCCTGGATATAATGCCATATTTTCTCCTGGACAAACGGTGGCATTATAACCAGGGTATACTGTACCTTCTTACCAGAAATCACCACGGCCTTTCATGGTTGATGCGTGGGCTATTGGACGTGAGTGAGTGAGTGAGTTACAATGCATCGTCACATCGGCAATATTACAGCCATATCGTGACGAGAACAATAAATTGTTATACATAGTAATTTATGGTAAATTATAAAAACCTGCCAATGAAGGACAGTAAAATAAATAGATTATCACAGATATGAATTTAAAACTAGTAACTAAATCTAAAAGAGTTTAACTATAGATGGCAATACAATATAAAAACAGGCTATAAGATTGCCAACACCTGAAGGAAGATCGCTATACTAAGGACTTTGGGGACTCACAGTATATTTGCTTCCTGCAATTGAGACAAATCTAGCCATTTATTAAAATCACACATATTCTACGATTTAAAAAGTGGAGGTTTTTAATATAATTTGAATGTTTTGGGACTTACGTACCCTCTCAGGAGGACAATAAGTTTACAGTACTTTTACCTCTTTTGAGGATACAGCCACTAAAAACCGTTACTTAATTACACTTCCAATCATAAAATATTTATCTATTTACAAATCATTCAACAAATCGATTTCTCTTTAAAATGTTAGAACTAAATAAGAAATGATATTATTAAAGTGATTGATTGAGTGAGTTTAGTTTGACGCCACACTCAGCACTATTCCAACTATATGGTGGTGGTTTGTAAATAATCGAGTCTTGATCAGACAATCCAGTGATCAACAGCATGAGCATCGATCGGCACAATTGGGAACCGATGACATGTGTCAACCAAGTCAGCGAGCCTGACCACCTGATTCCGTTAGTCGCCTCTTACGACAAGCATGGGTAACTGAAGGCACATTCTAACCCGGACCTTCACGGATCTGATATTATTAAAAGATCCTTCATAGTTCGTGATTTGAAATAGTTATCCCTTGTAATGTAATATTCAACGCAGTCAAGGAAGACATGCTTGACCGTAATTCTTTCATCACAAGGGATGAAAAACGGAGGATCGTCACCTTTCAATAGGTATTCATGAGTATAATTTGTGTGGCCAATACGACATCGTCGCATGATGACCACTTAAAATCTGGACTGACAACCCAAGTAGGTGTAACCAAAATAGAGTATTATTTCATGTACTTTATTGATACCTACTTGAGTGTCCCACTTCTGCATCAGATCACGGATATAAGATATACTGGTTACTTTATAATCAGAGTATTGAATAAGAAGTGGTGTCACAGATTTGTTGAGTGCTGCCTTGGCAGCAAGATCGGCTATTGTGTTACCAGAAATGCCACCGTGGCTGGGTAACGAACAGAGGACGATGTCGTATTGGTCAGTAGCAAGATCATTATATATTTTAACAATCTTAATCCCACTGGTTTCCATCGCCTTTATGTCCATAGGTACATACCGAGTTCAACTGACTCTATGTGGAGTTCACATCCAAGGGATCCAGCCCCACATCCAAATGGTACCGTCAACTTCAGGGTAATGTCAGCAAACTCTCCTTCTGAAAGCTTGAGTGTTCTGTTAGATATCTGCAGGCGACAGTAAACAAACATTTCAAATCTCAATGAAATTCCATTTCAGAAATGATTTGTAGCTCGATCTCACGGTTCAGTGAATATATGTAGAACGACGTAATGGACTGATGCTTGCCCAATGCAAAGAACTTTTTTTCAGAATTGAATTACAACACTAAATTCTCACCAAAGAAAAATACTGCCAGAACAGGAAAAGTGGCATAGAAAAGACAACAATGAAGTAAAGATTAAGACATTAATTATCAGTTGGCTTAAATATCACGAAAAGAAGGTAGAAGACATATTTATATGTCCGTTGATGCTGCATTGAAATACATTTGAGCTCGTGTATTATTATTATGCCAGAAAGACAGTTTCAAAGGATAATTTCAACGAGACTGTTGACCTTAATCCCAATGAACTTCGAGTCTGACAAGACTGGAAGACTGGCTGCTGAGTCTTTTCTTACGCTGGCTCTCACTGAACACCGCAGCTGAAGATTAAAAAAAGCCAAGAGATGTAAAAATGTAATGTAAAGGTGTGTATAATTCCCTTTCTGTGGACAAAACATGTAAGTTGCCTGTGTAGTTAATCTTAAAGGCAGACAATTCACAGTTAAATTAATGGCACAACTAGCACCTGTCCAAATCGGCTGTTTTTGAAGTGACAAAATCAGTTCAGCCTCTTTGCCTTACTTTCTTTTACTATTGAGGACTTCCGCCACTGAATCAGTTTTTAATGATAATGATGGCATTAAGACTAAAATGTATGTACCTCGAATCCAACATGAACTATGCTTTCATTGATCAGTTTAGCTTCTGTCAAAGTATGCGTTTCTATAACATTTCCACCGCCCCACTTCACGGGTTCTTCACTGAGGACAAGCTCTCCATTAACGACCCAGTTAGTTGTGTAGAAGACGTCATCTGTGTGTTTGCTGAACTCACACCGGAACTCCAACTTGCTTTTATCCGTATAATTACGGAGTGTGATAGTAACGTTTGGTTTCACGTTAAATGTTGGAGCTGTAACAATCAGAGTACATACATCCGTTACGTTGTGTAATGCATCCTCAATTTTGTTTTTGTATGGGTGTTTATCCTTGCCATAGATTCAAAGTCAGTCATATTGGCCTGGCAGGGTGCGTTGGCCCAAATATGTCTGGAACGTCCATTGCCAAAGACGCTTGGATAGATCCAGTATGACTGCCCGAGGACCACTAACAGGACCAGTATTACTCACTGTGGATAAATAACAGTAAAATGTGTCTGACTCGGGACAAATAACAACGCAAATAAGTATTAAAGGTCCCAAAGTTTGATCCACTCCACCCTCGTTCCTAATATGAAAAGATCATACAAGGAACGTGAGATTTATTATTTTGGAAAATATTTGAATTCAATACAATGTATATCAATACCAGTTATGCGTTCCTTTTGGAGGAGAATATATTTAATTGATAATTAGCTGTCATGAATGTCAGACGTAATTACTTACGACTGCCTGGTTTACCTGCAATGAACGGAACAACTGGTAAATAAATAATATTTTCACACTGCTCTAGTTTATAAAGTTTTAAACACAGCTTAGAGGTTACTAATTCTCTTTCAGCTAAACATCATCGTGTGTGTATCTCAAGTGGAAACTCATCACAAACGAATGATAAATATACTACTAAACAGCTGAGGATCATCCGCTTTCTTCATCTGCATTGCTATGGACTATTAACTATAATGATATGGAAGAAACGGATAATAGTGAACTTCTATTAGTTATATATCATCTAGGTTCGTAAGACAGACATAGACTGAATTGAATAGTTCTTAAGACAAAACACATTATTAATGCGTGGTGATACTTGGTTGTATTTAAATAATACCTTATTTTGAATGCTAATGAAAGGTTTTAGACAAAACAGTAACTGTCTATATTACTTCAAAGTTTGAAACCCTATGAATGCTCATTGAGAATGTAATCTTACCAAAACAATATGCACTTGAGGATATTGTTTTCATCAAATAGAATATTTCCTTCGTGCCACACATTTTGGTTTCTATGCTGAACTCTTTGTAACAGGTGTTGCTGTGAGACTGAATGCACATGGTGGATGTGTTACCGATCTTTTCTGAAATATGAACATAAATGGGTTGTCTAATTAAATGCACTGAAAAATGATCTCAAATAGAAAGCCTTTTCAAAAAGTGTTACAAAATGAGTATTGCAATTTCTTCACTGAGATAAACTGGTTTGTTGTATTTGTACTGTGATGTATGGCAGATACCAGATATGAACACCGTTCAGTTTTCATTAAGACTATCAAAAGGGACGAAGTTGAAATTAATTAAATAAATAAATTAATGGGTGGTCACTAGTGAAGAGAAATGAAAATATGTAGGTTCATGCATGCGTGGAAATTCACTGACTTAATTTTCTATCGCATATCTAGCAAAGCATTTACTTATCTAGAAAGGCCATCGTGTAAGGAGCTCGAGAATGTACCTCAGATATGAGCATTAAATGTGTGATTAAGATCATCTAATGGGGCGAAGTGAAAATTACGCTGCGGATATGATAAATTACATGGTCGCCTCCTGTGATAGATAAGACTTTCCAAGTTTGGACATTGTACTCAAGTATAAACTCTTTCTAGAATCATAAGGCAAATTACGATTATATGATAAGCATGCATTTCTGAATACTCATGTACCTACTTGACAACGATACAAGAATCTGTATTGAAATGCCGCATCACCAGAATAAAGAAGTTGTTCATCCATGTCGTTATCTGACAACTCTTTTGTCGCCAATATGTCAAATTTGGAAATTTCGTCCACATGTAATAAAGAAGATTTTAAGAGCCTTATAAAAGACCCAGCACGTTCAATCACCTCTTTGGCACTAGTCTAATCACGGTCTGTGAATCTTGGTTGAAAGAGCATCTTTGTTGTGACCCAAGGCGTTGTGAAATGCAAATACCAATGGCTGAATCTGTTGTAATAGTTTTGAAAGACAAAACTATTGTCTCAAGTTAATAGTGCTGAAACCTATGGTCATATGACGCTGGTCGTACGCGGTATGGTCCCGTGCCGAACAAGCGCGGTCATTTTCAAGATTTTAACATGCATTGGTCAAGAAATCACATACATACCGAACACAATATCAATATTTCGTTACATGCTTCAGACTATTCTGTACCGTCCTGTTGAACAAAGGACGATATGCAAAACTCTCAGTTTTTAACACGCCATTTGATGCAATCGGA
Source organism: Haliotis rubra (assembly GCF_003918875.1). Lineage (NCBI taxonomy): Eukaryota > Metazoa > Mollusca > Gastropoda > Lepetellida > Haliotidae > Haliotis > Haliotis rubra. The sequence continues at coordinate 66,977 of NW_025765520.1, read as the reverse complement.
TGAAGTTTTGTGATAATGAGAGGGGCTGAAAGGTTTAACTTCTTAAAGTGTCTTAAGTCCATATTTTGTCTTAACATTTAATATTTAGACTTAAGACTAAATTGTGTCCTAGATCGGGATCATGAAGCTCGGTCTTTGAGAAAATCTAAAGTCTAAGACCAAATTTCATCTTAAGTCCTAAGACTGCCCCCAAGTTGACTTTAGATAAAATATTTGCATAGTGGTGGTACGGCCGCAATTCTGCTGAGAGGTTTATTTATGCTTAATTAAGCTCCCCTGAATTTTTTAAAAAGGGGGGTGTGGTTTGGCCGTGGAGCATCGGTGGTTAACAGAAAAATATTTATTATTATTTTGTATTTATGTATTTTATTTTTTTTTTAATTAATTAATTAGTAATGAGGAGGTTTGAACTGATCATCTAGAAAGTGGGTATAGCCACAGGAATCCTGCACCCTACCCCATCATACCGAGAAAGTCTTCTTCCACTGCTGTGGAAATCTTGTCACGTTGTCACGCTCACAAAATCTGAAAATGTCACACTTTGGAATGTCTGTCACGCTTTGGAATGCGGGTCGGCTAAAATTGAACTGGGTCATCAGCTCACCGGCTGTGACCTTTGATGGCGTCAAAATAGTTCTATTAAAAGGGTGAATAATACATCCATAGGGAGGGTCTAAACTATCTAGGTAACAAAGGTCTTCTTGGTTTGCGAGGTTCACATTCCATTATTGCGTATTTAGTGTTTTCAATACCGAAGCGACAGGCGTCTGTAATGCACTCACTGCAGACTTCACAGTGTGGTTCTGTGTGTTAGAGTTCGAATCACGCTGGCTGACAAAAGTTTAACAAAAATGTTTTAGTAATACGAATTGATATCGAGGAAACAATTCAATCTTAATCTTTTATGACGTCTTTGTTCTTGGAAAGGAAGGCTTGAATGAATTGTTGTTTCCCCATTTCCGTGCACTTTTTTTCTCTTCTTCGCTGATGCCCATGGCTTTACAAGTCTTGGTTCGAATCTCTTCTTTCATCTTGTGGTATTTGGGGACTTCCGACATCACCAAACGAAACTCTTCTTCGAAGATCTTGCTATCGGAGATTGCTGTCGAGATATGATCCTCGATCATATTCAATTTTCATTTGGCCAGAACGTGAATGCTATCGTGTTTCAACGCTTTATGTTGCAATCGGCGTGAAATAAATGTAAGTGTTATTCCCACTAATCCGAGCATGATCAGGGTGGTGGTGATCGTGGGCAATAAGCCAACCCCAGCCGCACCGAGCCCCATGCCGGCTGTTAAAAGAGCTGTGTCCACACCTTCGATAGAATTGACGGCTCTGTGGTATTTTTGGGCAATGCGATCCGCATATCCTGGGTTTTTTTCGAGATGTCTTTTGATCTCACTAATTTGATGCAAACCAAAACCGTCCTCAGTTTCTATGGTTTGTCAACTTTGCCCATGGCTGGATACAAACCCATCATGACTATAATATAGGTTAGGAGATAACCTTCAATTGGTTATCCGACAATCTTTGATCAACATATTTGAGGCTTATTAGGTTTAGATTGTCGTATAAATAGATATACCTTAGTGAAATGGTAGACTTTCCTTGTGGATTTGTACAGGTGTTTACACCTGGTTGTACATAAATACGTTGATGTTTATCATTATCACTCCAACGCACAGTTAACCATGCCTTTGGGACTTCATAATTATCATGATTATCCCCCGCAACGCGTTTTGCGGTGGTGTACTGATGCCTTTTGGTAGTGTTGGATTTCTGAATCAAATATCTTTGCATTTCCATGCCAACAAGTTTGACTTAGACTCAAACTGGTGGTAGTGCTCCTTTCTTTTAAAACCTTTCAATACTCTCCTTCCACTTTTCTATATACACACCAAAACATTTGACATAATCACAACTCGTAGACATATTCATGAAGAGTATTTTGCCATTGCGGGGGATATTGATGACTTTGTCTTCTTGGGGTTTTTTGAAAATGGAAAAAAATAATAACCATTTATATTTGTTTTCCAGACGGGTGATTAACTTATTGCTTGTTTGGTCTGGTAATGTCGTTACGTACGTCATCTTTTTATATAGGATTTAAAACCCCGAGTAGAGCCTCATTATTTCTGATTTCGGTTACCAAATCCTCATCATCCATGACAATATAAGGATAGGTAAAATAATATTGATTATCCAGTTCAATTTGAGTATCATTTCTTGTCGTTTGTACACATTATTTTGTAAGTGCAATATGTATGAGGCATTTTCCGTACCAGGTGGATTGAATACTTGTTTTCCCCAAGTTAATTGTGACCCCCTCGAGACTCACGAAAGCATTCACGTCTTTCTGTATGTAAATCGCGCAAAAAGGTGATGTTGATGTTTTCGAGGCCAACAGAGTTTTATCCCCATTATGATTTCAACATCTTGGTCTGGCGATGCCTCCCTAGTAAGACTTCGATATAAAGAGTCAAATTGATTGGAGTTGCTTATAAGACGTCTGACGCTATTTTGAATTCAAGCACCAATTGTAAACTCGTATTTGGGTTATCCAGTCGACTCACTAGCAAAAGATCTGCTTTTCTAGGGATGAGGCTCACGAGCACACTTCTTCTTTGAGATCGGACGTACGCCGCGATTAGAATTCCATTATAGAGGACTTTCATCAAATAATTATCCTTAGACCCTGCAAACACATAGGGGTAAACGACGGTGATATTTTGGGTGAGATCAATGCCCATTGGTTATCATCGGTAAGGTTGGACTGGTACAACGTGTTTTTTATGAGACCTCTGAACTTGACATTGTCTAAATCGACCAGACTGCCACCAAATGCTTGGACCACCACCCATTTATTATTGTTGTTGCGGACGAGATTGTACAGGATGATTTTTACGAGTCCTCCGGTCTCGACATCGTATAAATCTCCCAGGTTTCCACCACCACTGGTGGAGGTCACTTCTGCTCGTCTGTACACATTGTTTCTTAATTCTAAGGCGTATAATTTGCCTTTGACACCGGATTTGTTAAACCCTCGCGTGTCGCGAGATCGGAGATCGCTATGGTAGTGAATTTTCTTGGGCATTGAGTTCCGGGACCAGAAGCACTTGTCATTGTTTGATGTGCAGCGCTTAGATATCCTATATACACCAATTTATATTATATATCTAAAACGGATACTTTGAGTTTCTGGATCATGCCCCACGATAACTTTTTGTATTGTAAGAATGGAAACGATCCGTTGCACTTTTCGTATTTCACTGCCACAGCTCTTAACAGTGTCGGAGGGCGTTCACCTTGAATATTATCGGTCGTGCTGATCTGATCAAGAGGAATGAACAGCTCATGATAAGGAACGATGTCCGGTAATTTCGCCCCCACTGGTTAGGGGTCGTATTTTGCTCGACGTCAACCTGAGTGTTTTCACCAAGGGCTTACCGAATATTATGAGATCTTTCCCAGAGGTTAATATCAGTGTTCCATCTGTCTCGTTTAGTTTGAGACTGGCTCTGATGGCTATAAAAAATTCGTCGTTGAGCATACAAATTTTATAATAACCATCGGATATAGTGTGGCAGCTTCCACCGATGAATAGCCTTTTGTTGTTTGTATATTTACTGATATTCATCCATCATGGGTAATACATGATGTCACAGACAGCGGCTTGGAGTGCCCCCGATGTATTATTGAATGCATGAAGCAGTTGAACGAATTCACCATTCGTGATTCCCGAGAGCGTAACGAACATGTTGACTGTATAAAGTTCCTTCATTATATTTTCAATATGTACACACCGTGAGTACTTTATCCTAAAAGTAATAACGTAAGTGCTGCTGATCTCACACATATGAAAACTGCTGTGGATGCGGACGGCTCCCACTTTCGACCTCAGTTTATCGGTGTATTAAACATTATAAGTTTCCTGTAACAAATGTGAAAATGGTACATGCTTGGTTTCCAAACCCTATGTAATTCTGCCAAAATCAATCCAATTTTGACTGTGGAGCACGACAACTGGATCTGGGGTGACCTTGACCGACTCTCGTCACGATGAATTAAGTCACTTCATTTTTTCGTTTCACGTCTACTACCAGATCAGGCACATCATGAAAGAAATCAGCGCACCGCTTCCGCAGGACAAGGCATGGGACTCGACGAACAATCCATACGACCAGCGTGCTTTTGAACGTATTTGCGATTAATTTCAAATAAATCTGAACATGGATTGGCATTTGCGAGGTGTGAATCACGGTTTGGGTAGTCCAATCACATCACAATATGCCCATTGTAGAAGCGAGCAAACTACAGAAAGAAGGGTGTGGAAAGACATACGTAAAATCTTATGTTTGTGAAGACGTATTTGTCACGACGAATGAGTGGAGGGAAGTAGTATGATACTGGGGCTCCGGCCGCAATTGCCTTGGAAGGTTTATTAGATTGTAAGTCCAGCCCAGCAGCTTATCAAACAATTGGTGGATGCGTAGCCGTAATATTGAGCGACGATGTTATGGATGGGATCTGTCATAAATTCCTTGAAGTAGGCTAAGGAGTAGGTCGAGTCCGGGGCGGTGCGTTCTCAGGTCTCCAGGCTATAATTGACTAAAGTATCACTGACATGTTGTAGCCGTTCTGTACCCACCAGACCTAAACTATTGTACAGGGCGCTGAATTTCCCTCGACTTATTACTCGGCGTAGGGCTGAGTAAATATCGAGCCTATCGACGTCCACCCCGACACGCCTCGATCAATCTCCACATGATATATAGATATACGAAATATACAAATGTTTAATAAGGTGGTAATACCGTGTCTCGGGGAACAATTTTTAAATTTCTCTCAGAAGAATCCTCTCGGCGGTCCGTCTTTTTAAGAAGTACAAAGATGTCCACTCAGTCGATATAGTACATTTTTATAGACCATATGGGGTCTGTGCCACGTCTTGTGCTGCCTCCTCAAGTTCACCGGGCTGATACAAATGCCTCACGCTGATCCGACTTGATCGTGTTTTTCCAAGTTTATTACCCTTGAACGATGGTGGTGCAGCCAATTCAGCCGTGGCGGATTTCATTTTAATGACTTCAACGGGTCTCTTGTCGAGGAGTCTGGTAACTTCGTTGTTGATGGCCACCACCACTCGAGGCAAGTGTTCAACCCATTCCGTTGGAAGTACTGGTGACCGAACAAACGCTCGGCCACGGTGCGGTTGAACCTCTCGACGATGGCTTGGCTACGGTGAGCTCCAGCCACGCCTCGTCAAACTTGGACGTCGTGCTTGGCCAGCAGGTGTGACACGGCTCCCATAAGCTCGCGTCCGTGATTGTAATTCGGCAAGCCAGGTCAAGCGACTACGTTTTTAGGTCGTTCCAGTGCCTTGGCCACTTGGTTCGAATCTTTGGTCGTCAAGGGCTCGGCCTCCTTGTAGCGACTTGCGACATCGACGACGGTCAGAGCATACTTGTAGGTTTTGCATCTGCATCTCATCACACGCTGTCGTGTGGGAGAAACAGGAGGTCGGCTTGATGGATTCGATTGGGGTTTGAGACATCAAATTTTCGTCAGGGGATGAATTTGGGCTCTGGCAGGTAGATTTGCCAGAGAGCTTGTTTTTCAAGCCAAGCTTTGGCTTGTCTTCAGAGACTATCGGGGCTTTGGCGAGTTTCGGGATGGCGGCCGCACCTTTCCAGTACCCGCGAGGGCTGTAATAAAAAAAAATCCATGATTTTATGTACTTATTTTTTTTACCCTAATATTACAGTGCCTGTACACATAAGTCGTCACTCCATTACGAGCAATCCAGCGTTTCGTATGCAGGGGTGACAAGGATGTTTTATTCAGGGTGATCCCGTAGATTTTATGTTGGTGACTTCTGAGCATATTCATCTGGTGTTTGAACGTGTGTTTATGGCAGAAAGCCTGTTTAAAGAGGGTGTGTTGGACTTGCCGTTGCACGACGTAAATTTTCACCCCTTTAACCTTTCGGATTTCCCCATCATCAGCTTTCAGGATGGAATACATTTTAGGTCTTAACCCGACGTATTCCGCAATGGGTCTACCTGTGCATTCATCCTTCTTTTTGCCTAGGACTTTTTTATTGCATGTACTGTGTAGGGCGTTGTCTGATGGATAATCGCTCGTATCATACAAATCAATATTTTTTGCCATGTCCTCGTACACGTCCTGGGTACGAATTTTTAAGAGCAATGAGTCGGTGTCGTAATACAACAACGATCGCCATATTGCGTCTTAAGTTTATGATAATAAAAGTCATACATAAGGTACTTAGACCGATCGAGGATGCTCATCCCCACGTAGACTGGGCGATTGAGCCTGATGTGGCTTTTTCATATGTAGAGCCGCCAAGTTGTTATCAAATAGCTTGTTTCAGTTGAAGGCCAGGCTGGCTATGAGTTTTCCCAGTTTTTCTTCTTCATTGGATCGCACTAATTTCACATGGATGCGCTTTCTCAAGTTTTCCATCGTTTTGCTATACACCGAATTATTCATCAATTTATAGAGATTTTTCTCAAAGTCACTCATGGCTTGTTTTCTCAGCTCGGTATTCAATCGAATGTAGGGTTCCATCCACGGAGTTTGATAAAATTTGAGCACCCGGTGTATTTTTTTCAGCTTCATGCCCAGCGACACGTAAAGTTGCACATTCCTATAATGCACGATGTACTTGGTTTTATTCATCAAGTTGGGCATGAGTTTTTCTACCTGAGCTGGTTTCGTCGTGCGCAACAAGTGTCTTTTGTGGATCGATTTTGAGCTTTAGGTTGCACACGTTGTGAACGGCACCTTGGTACCGACCCGTGATGTGGCAATGATCTCTCACAGAATCCCTGTTCATAGGTTGGTTGCACACGTGGCGATGCGTCGACGTTTTGTGCCTGATTTTGTCGTCCTCCATCATACGCATGGGTATAATGTTGGCTAGCTTGTCCCTGATTTTTTTCTCGTCGTGTTGTGAGGACGTAAGAATCGTTTCAGCTGTGTTGGGACCTCGGTAGATCACGGGAGCCTCCGTTTGTCTGTCGCATTGGACGACCACATACCCAAACCCGCAAGCTTGGTGTTCCTGCATTTTGTATGTGAAACTTTGTTCGGTCGTGTCGGGCAAGACGTGTTCGATCTGTTTGGTGAGGGCTTTGAAGTCGGCGTACATCATGCAAGGCATGGGCATTTGTTTTTTTATAATGGTTAAATTGGATCGTCGATCCTGATCGCGGTCCATCCCACTCCTAGGCAGTCTTGCTTATGGGCTTCCAGCAGGTCAGCTCATGTCCAGCCATGCAGACAGTGTTTGTAGAAATTCAACAGTCAGCTTTTAATCGATGTGTAGTGATACTTGCCCTCTTTTTTGACGAGAAATAAATTGATCTTGGGTATGTTTTCTGGATTGGAGCTTAATCTGTGCACGATCGTACCCTTATCGTGTTCAAAGATGTTGATGGCTAAATGGCTTTGTTTTTCCACTTGAGCGATTTGGGGGATGGGTGTGGGTGCGTCTATACCTTCGAAGTTAAGCCCATCGTCTGTGGAATAGGTGGAAGGTCTATTCGCCACTTAGAATCAGCGGGGAATAAGGCGGATTTCAGCGCCCATCTTAAGCAGTTATCGTCATTGTGTTTAACATTGATGATGGCTTGTTTTTTCTTGTAATACGGAGGCAAATCTAGGTGCAATCCACCTTTACACGTCCTGTAGTTCGCGATATCCAGGTAGATGGTATCGATGGTGTCCACCACCCATCTGGAGCCTCTATGGGTAAATTTTTCCTACGATTCTTGTATTTGTTGCAATGAGGTATCGAGGGTCGAAGGGATCGAGTCAGATTGAAGTACGACTGCTGTTTGCTGAGCGACATTTTAAGGGTGAGCTGGTATTTGATACTTTTTAAATCGTCTAGCTCTTCGTTAATTTTGCTGGCGATCAGAGTGAGTGAGTGAGTTTAGTTTTACGCCGCACTCATCAATATTCCAGCAATATGGCGGTGGTCTGTAAATAATCCAGTCTGGACCAGACAATCCAGTGATCAACAGTATGACAATCGATCTGCCCAATTGGGAACTGATGACATGTGTCAACCAAGTCAGCGAGGCTGACCACCCGATCCTGTTACTCACCTCTGACGACAAGCATAGTCGCCTTTTGTGGCAAGCATGGGTTCCTGAAGACCTATTCTACCCTGCATCTTCACGGGTCGCTGGTGATCAGAGGTTTAATATCGTTGACATCGATATTAGACTGGACGGTCATTCACCACCCTCTTAAATATTTCCCCACCGCATGATCCGTCGGTTCAAATTGTAATTTGATCCGCTCGGTGTCTTCCAGGAGTTTGATCAGCTCGGCTTTCTTCAGTCTGGAATAACCTATCAACCCCCCTTCTTTAGCTCGGCTCTTTGACTGTGGGAGGTTTCTGAACATCGAGTAATTTCAATAGCTGGTTTTTCTTCAATCGGGAGTAACCGACCACGCCATGTTCTTTGGCCATCGCTTTCTATGCTCGAAGTGTAAACATTGTCACTATATCAATGTGTGAACAAAAATGAATAATTATATTCAGATGCGAAGTGAAATCTCTAATAGACCGACTTGCTATAACCACATGTGAAATCATATCTCTAATTGATTGAATTTGGGCAGATAACTCCGTCAGCCTTCTCTTTGACGAGTTTTAAAATGAAGAGCACATAAAATCCTTTTTTTAAGTTTTTTATTCTGAGTAGTCGGTTGTGTTCGTTGAGATAATCTCTTTTCGTCTGGCTTCGTATCTCACGTACAGTTTATCGATTTCTTCAGCAGGCATTTTTTTAATTTTGCAGGGAGTCCCCACCGAAGTATTGTTTGGCTTTGCCACCGACCGCCAGCGCCACCGGTCTCTCCCGCTTGTCGTCTTTTTTATTATTATCCATCATTTGCTCGAGCAATTCGTTGCACTCCATCTTATAATATAGCAAGCTATTTTTAAATCTAATAAAATAAAATCCAACGCACGCGAAACACAGCGATAGAAAAGTCAAGTGACACGCCACGAAAAGTTCACGCCACATTCTTAAGCTATGCTAAGGTATGCTAAAATTTTCTTTAATTTGCTTAAATTATCCTAGAATTTTGCTTAAGCTGGCAGATTTTATAAGCTAAGGGTTTTTTCACACGGTCGCGTACTTGTTTGCTCGGAATCAAATCGTTTTCCCGCAAGTATTCCTCTAACGAATCCATGTCCAGTGAAATAAGACGACCAATCGGGTTTGCTGCCTTAAGTCTTTGAGCAACGAGTTAATTTTTGCGTCAGTACCCAAACGCTGTGTTTCGTGTGCCGGCCCGAGAAGGCCAGGTACGATAGCATGTCTCGTTTTTTAACAATTTCCTTGTTGTTGCTGCAGTCGTCTGGGACGAACAGCATCGACTCCCCTTTAAATTTATCATGTACAACTCCAGTCCTGCAGACGCGTTCCTGGATCCACTTTGTGCACGTCCGGGTCCGTCATTACCCACACTCTCTCGCTGTACGTCTTGTTCACCTGCAAAGTCGGACAGAGAATGACGATGAGGTCGAACGCATCCTGATAGTATCCTTCCTGCACATCCCATCTGGCCGCACACGATGGCGCAATACGGATCACGAGGCAGGTCGATATCGATCTTAATAGATGGCTTGCACGAATCTTCCATTGTCTATATTCAGCTGCGCATCCATAATCACGTACAAATATAAATTTAATTTACCCGCTGTTTGAGTTTTTTTGCTGATTTGAATCATAACCCCCTCGCTGCCATTGTCGATGCGACATCTGCTCCCGTGCAGCCGATCGTCGTCCGTGGATCGCATGTCCAGTTACAGCGCGTACTTGGTCGTTAGGTATTGCCCTAGCGTCACATAGGTGAGACTGAGATCCTTCATGATCGCGGTTGATTTCCGGTGAGCGCTTGACCGCTGGTAATTTTTGAATTTCATCCCACTGTTGGTAGGCTTGCATGCCTTGGCTAAATAGTTGATTTGGCATGCCCTCGATGGTCACTTCTACTTTGATCATCTCGGGGTTCAAATATATTTCGTTAATTCTTTCAAACGGTGAAAATTCTTCCACCATCAGGATCAAAATGCCTTCATCGATCGAGCGGGTAAGTTCAGATTGATATTCCACAGCTTATCGCTTTTATTCGCGACAATCTTCCAATGCCGCAGTACGCGATTGTACAGGATGGCTACCATTCCCGAATACTAGTTGCGAATGTGTCGAGCCAATTCCGGATTCGTGACCTTGTCGAACTCCAGCGAAATATTGTGGTATAACTGCCCTCGCTGTTCTCTACAAAAACAACCTGTCTATAATCCTTAATCATCAGTTCGTATTCCAGCCTATCGCCCAGAGCGGCTAGATAAAAGGACATGTGACACATTTTGATAGCGTTCGATGGCACCCGGCGGACCGACCGTTCTGGCAATAGCATCCTCGATGTTGGCCATGAATTGTTTCTGCACGTTGTAAGCCGTCCCTTTACCCATGATGCTCGAACGGGTTTTCGCCTGTGCACCCAGCAGTGCCCACACGTACGTTCGAATCGAATCGTTTAGTCTGACAACACCAGGACGAGTAAACCCTTTTGACGTCCCCAACATATATAGTTTCCAATCGTCTACAGCGTATCGAGGCTGCTCCACCTTTTGAATGGTGAATGCAACACCGCCTTTAAAATTCAGTCAACCATCACTGACTTATTTCAAAGATCGTGCTCCACTGTACGGAATGCCCAAACCGTGGTTCGTAGCCGGTCTACGGCAACCCGTTTTCGGATTGAGTTCAAATTCACCACATATCCATTCGTACGCACGTCGATCGTATGGATTGTTTACTGCATTCCACGCCTTGTCCTGTGGAATCGGGGCACTCATTTATTTGAGGATGCGCCTGATTTGTTAGTACATGTGAAAAAGGATCACAGACTGACTCAGTGGACCGCGATGAGTGTTGTTCAAGGTCACGCCACACCCCGTCGTTGCACACCACATGGCGATATTGAATTGATTCTGCCAGAATTGCATCGGGTTGTTAAACCAAGCGTGTACTGTTTTCACATTTGTGACCGAAAGCCTATATTTTTCAAATACATCAATAAATCGAGCTCGAAAGTGGGAACAATCTGCATCCACCACAATACTCGACTGCGTGAGATCGGTTGCACTTAAATAATCGCTTTTAGAATAAATCACTCCTGGTGTATACTTATTAAATTATTAGACATATTAAATTATTATAATACATATACATATTTTTCAATATGTAAGTGACCCTCCCGGGAATCACGAATGCTGAATCTATTCAACTGCTGCACACGATCGATAATATGTCAGGACGACTCTAAGTCGCTCTCTGCGATCTCACCTATTACCCGCAATGGTCGAATATCACAAAAGATATAGGGAAAAACAGGCTATTCGTCGTTGGAAATTGCCATGATTTGTCTGACGGTTATTACAGCGTTTGTATGCTGAACGGTGAAATTTTCAAACCCATTGGAGCCCATCTCAAACTCAACGAGTCAAATGGCACGCTGACGTTGATGGCGGGGGAAAAACCCTTCCGACTTGGTAGGCCTTGGCGAGAACTCTCGTTTTTGACCTTGCAGCATAAAAGGTTAACGCAGGGCATAATCACGGAATTAAAAGTATCAGTTTTAGATATAAAATATAAGCCCGTACATATAGGATACCTCAGCGTCACGCTGCACGTAAAACAATGACTCAAGCTTCTGGAACAGCCATGTGACTGACAAAATGCACCAATATAGCGATCTCCGACCTCGGGGATACGCGCGGATTCGACGAGCCCGGAATCGACGGTAAACTGTAAACGGCAACTGAAAACAACATTTATAAACGAATCGAATTGCCGAATTGCCCAAACCGTGGTTAGTACCCGGTCTACGGCAATCCGTTTTTAGGATTGAGTTCGAATTCACCACAAATCCCTTCGTACGCACGTCGATCGTATGGATTGTTTACTGCATTCCACGCCTTGTCCTGCGGAATCGGGGGGACTGATTTCTTTGAGGATGCGCCTGATTTAGTAGTACATGTGAGAAAACAAAGACCACTATCTGACGAAACTCGTGAATAACGGAACGCTGCACGTGGCTTACGTCCCGACGCAAAGACACACCATGATCATCATCGCATTGTCGCGTAAAATAGCACTCATGCTATCGAGTAAACCCAGGACGCAAGACGTTAGTTTGCAGATGGTGTCGGAATTCGACGGTGTGGTCAACATGCTGGAAGATCTTGCGGCGAATTTCACGCTGGTCATCCAAGATTACCTCAGCGCGCAACGTCGAAATCGTAATGGCATCAAACGCCGGTGGACCTGACAACAACAATACCACGTTTGCTCCGTTTACATACATCTCATGGGTTTGAAGTGCACATATGAGAAATTATCCGAAAACCAATTAAAACTATTTAGTAACATATCTACCATGAACCACCAACCAAGTGTCACACTCAGCGAATTGCACACCACGTTCGTAATAGAAGTCTATCTCGCAGACGCTCGTAGGAGGTCAGAACGACAACTTTTGGATGGGTTGACAATACACTGGTCGGACAGACACAATAACTAACGTTGTCGTATCGTCATAAGACCGGAATCGGCACCCTTAGTAAGCGTTGATGGGGTGCGTGCTATAGAAAAAAATTCGATTAGTGTCTCGACAATTTAAGTGTACGATAATCTAAACCTGGACAACATTGGATAGCTATTTGCATGTAGCTATAACATAATGTTTGAGGGTTTGGGAAGAAAGCCTGAGTATTATCGAGGCACATTCCACACATTTCCACAAAGGAATGATGATTCTTTCCAACACAATCCACAGATACTTCAAAGTAAAAACAGTAAAACCTGTGGACTGTATGCTTTGTGTTCTGTGATGATGAAAGCCAGAGGATATTCACTGAAATTCTTAATCATTCTACTTTCAACCCAAGGTGAAACGATATGCTAGTGTATAGATATGTGTTTTCATTATGTGTCACTTATAGTTAACGTGGTCCTCTTCCTTAAGAGTTTCACTGGAAACAGTGTTATATCTGAATAAAATGCATATTATTGTTCAGCAAAGAAAGTGTCTTTGTTGTTTGTCAATCAGAGTTTCTACCATTTGAATTGGAAATGGTACTGGTAGAATCTCCGAAATGAGGTGTTTTGTTAAGTCAACAAAATGGCAGATTTGGGGACTATTTACCCTGTTATACAACAGCAAAGATTACCGCGTCTCTCTAACAGGTGGTTGTACCTCAGTCGCTCCTTGTCCAAACCCCCACCTAATGACAAGGGTTGTGTGAAAGAATGGGTGAAAAAACCTTTAAAATCCTTAGGGGATGCCCTCACGAAACTGGCCGGGAAAGGCCTGGTTGCCCTTCCTGGTATCCTCGTTAGCATCGTTTCCGGGTTGTTAGGAAAATGGTCATGTGGCGTTCTTCATTGCCGTGGCCAGTCTATTGTATGTTGCTGCTAAAGATTTTTAACCCTACAAGACACAATCCGCGATTCCACTGACCACGAGCACTGTTTTACGATCGATGTGACGCGGATTTTCAACCACCCAAACCGTACTTAGGGATATAATCCCCGGAAATTCTCCATCAGCCATGTTTCTGTTATATTAGATATATAAAACTATACTTTCAATATAAACGATGTCGTCGGCAAACGGACAAAAACTAAACCCTTTCCGAAGACTGAGGGAACCCTTGGGGGTCAAAGCCATTCGTCATTCCTTGATGATCACAAATAATCCGGGTATGATGGATGAAAACCAAACGCTGTTGGTTCAATTTCCTAATCTGATCGTGAATGACGTCGTCGTCCCCAGGCCACGCTCACCCGTGTGAGTGTGTGTGCGCTTGAGTATGAAAGGAAATGGAGATTACCTTGGGCCCAGCACCCGACAATTCTGCACAAGTACAGTAACAAGAATACGTGTCGAGTCGCCACGTCTGTATTAGTCTCTTCGGCAAAAATGACCTGTTAAAAAGACTGGATCGACTGTGCTTTGGATACAACAACTTAGAGCTTTAGATTTTCAGATCAGTTTGGATTCCCGAAGATGATAAATGAGAACTCGAGACGAACATCGTTCAAGCCATCATCAAGAAAACCACTATTAAAATCAGTGGGAACAAGGTTTTGACCATTGACGACAGTGATGTGTTTTTCAGTTACACAGACCACTCGAGAACCATGAGCGAACGGAAAAAGATGAAATATCAAGGCATTTGTCCAGGAAAAACTTGTGCAACAACAGGGTTGCGTGTGGGATATGCTTTTATGCAAGCCACTATACCGAAGGGGCATAAGGATATAGCCAATGCATTTGGGAGCCGATTTTGCATTCTGCTCGACTTCGAGTCACTCGAGGGTCACATGCCATTTTACCAAGCCACGCTGGGCGATAGGTTGGAATACGAACTAACTTTTAACGACTGTAGAAAAGTCATTTATTCGTCAGAAATCGGTAGCTATACCATCAACAACATTTTGTTTGAGTTTGACATGGTGACAGATACAACACTGGCCAGACAAATTTGCAACCAGTATTTGGATATCCATCTTGTACGATCAAGTTCTGCGCCATCGTAAAATTGTCAGGGATAAAAGCAATGCGTTTGAACATCAATCTGAACGTGCCAGCTCGATCAATCCTTCCGTTGGAAGAATTTATACCGTTTCAAAGAGAAAACGAAATGTACTGGAACCCTGAGATAACCAAAGTGGTAGTGATCATTGAGGGCGTGCCTCATACCTTCGCTGAAGGTATGAGGGCCTACCAACAGCGTGGCGCAAAAATAATTACCGGCGATAAAGCGCCCACCAGAAATCAATGTGGTTGTCAAAGATCTCGGTCTCACCGACCTGAAGGTAGAGGATTATTTGATGGACAAATGACTTCTGTGGTTGGATATGTGATCTACAGATGATGATCAACTTCACGGCAGTGGGCGGCGCATCGAAAACGTGAGAGCGGGGATTACGATCCAAATCGCCAAGAAGTCTCAAACCGACGATAATTTAAACTTCTATCTGTACGTGATTATGGATGCCCAACTAAATGTACAAGACGGACGATTCGTTCAAGCCATCTATTGAGCTCTCTCTGGAGCCGCATTGCACTATCATCTGCAGTCAAACGGGTTGCAGAAAAAATGTTTTTGTATTGGGTATTCTACAAGGGTATTATCAAGACGTTTTCGATCAAATCGTTATTCTTTGTCCTACGTTTCGCGTCGATAAAACGTACACGGAGAGATCCTAGGTGATGAACGACCCCGAGATACATAAAATCGATCCGGGAGTCCGTTTGTAGGACTGGTTAAAGGCCTTTCATGACAAGTTTATCCTAGACGATTGCAGCTCGAATAAAGACATCGTCAGAAAAAAAGAGAGAGTGAGTGATTGTGTGAGTTAATATTTACAGTCACATCGGCAATATTTCAGCCATATTGTGACGAGAACAGTTTATAATTATATTACAGATCAATAAAGTTAGAAATTAAAAGCCTGTTGATGAAGAAAAGTAAAACTACTAGTGTATCACAGATATCCGTTAAATGTAAAATATTTTGATCATAAATAACAATACAATATAAAAACGGGCTATAGATTGTCAACGACTAAAGGTAGATCGCCATACTAGGGACCATGGGAACTTACAGTACATTTACTTCCTGCATGGGCCCTAGCAGGATGTACATCATCTCTTCAGGTGATAGCAATTTAGACACATCTAGCCATAAATTAAAATACATATATTCTATGATTAAAAACGTGGAAAGTTTGATTTTACTTTGAACGTTTTGGGACTTACGTACCCTCTCAGGACGACAAAAATATATAGACATGTTATGGTATTTAGCCTTCTCGGGTCGTAACATGAAACCAGGCCTTTGGGTCCTCGAGGAGATAGATGATGTAAAGATTTACGCTGGTCGCTTCGTTGACCTTTTGAGCGTGCGATTAATGAACTTGCTGTATCCCCTTGGACGAACATAGAAGACGATCGTTACGTCGATTTATGGCTTCCGAGACACGATGGACAAAAATACATAAAAAGACAATAATTATTTTTTTTCCCACTCGGAGGAGCTTAATTAACAATAAATAACCCTCTCAGCGGAATTGCAGCCATACCACCACTATATAAATACTGATAATATCTGTAGCAGTAACGATGGCAGATGTGATTCGACTCTTTCGTCTGCTTTGTTCTAAGAGAAATAGATTACATATTCCGTGGACATTTAGGGACCGTTTCAACCCTATTGAAATGTACAGCGACAATCAATTATTCGAAAGATACAGATTTCGTACTTACGCGAAAGTATTTCACACCTTGTATTTGTTGATATTTAATTATTTATCGTGGGTTGACAGGTGCGTGTGTAGCGGCCATAAACTTTCCCGAGTCCCGTGCTGGGATTCAAACCACGGACCTTCTGATCAGAAGTCGGACGCCTTGTCAGTATGACCAAAGAGGTTAACCCCGTCAGCAAACTGACAAGGTTAGGATGTCATCTGTGGGATGACTCCACACCCTGCTACATACTCCCCCGTCACTAGAAGGCACGTCCCGGGCCGTATATCAGGGTACTGAAACTTTTTTTGCCTAAATTTCATATGAACGTACTCAGCCCCACGTTGGGCGCCAATGTAGCGGCCATAAAGTTTCCGAGTCCCGTGCTGGTATTCGAACCACAGACTTTCTTATCAGAAATTGGACACCTTGTCCACATGACCAAAGAAGTTAACCCCGTCAGCAAGCTGACAAGGTAAGGATGTCATCTGTGGGATGACTCCACGCCCTGCTACACGTGCAGGTGCCTGGTGGTATTTCATTAAAGAACTCCAAGACATGCTGATAGCATTCTGAGAAAAGCGTGCATTGCCATGGTGACAGACTTAAGTTTAGTCTCACTTTAGATTGTGTAAAACCGTTTCATGATTCAGTCTTAGTCCGAGTCTTAGCTTAGCAAGAACAACCAAAGTTAAGACTAATTTCTTGCTCAGCAATTTTCAGAGTTGAGACGCTTTCATTATCCCAGGGCCTGGTCGACCTGAATGCTGACGGTACCTAACGTTATTAGTTCGTTGATTAGTACTGGCCGGTAGGCTGACAGTCAAGGGATGGCAACCAACATCTTTTGCAATAGCCCTCAATGCCATGCCAACATTCCGCATACCAATATTTTGTCAGGTTTGAATAGCTGACAGTTGAGAAGGACCTATAATTGCTTACCAACAGCGGAATCCATTGATTTTCCAACCCAATCTCTAACAACAGTTTATTAAAACATGATATTTTCTTATTGGCGAGTACACGTGTAGCACATGCACATCTAAAATCAATGTATGGTGCGCTCGAAGGTTTAATAAAATCACACAACAAACATAATTATGATATGAACAAAACAGTTATATGGGGTGATGCTTTTGTTCACGTGTCTACTTACGTCGTCTCCATATTGGGTAACGAGTACCGCAGTGCTGGAACCCTGGTGGTGAGTCCAGTGGTACACTATCTCCGGCGTCATACCAGCCTTCTGTAAGCAGCCTGTCGTTGATGGCTCTCTCACCTGTTGCAATAACGTAAGCACGGTCTCGCTTCTGACGACTTGGAACTTCCATGGGATTTAAGCAAGGATCTGAAGCAGTAGCATGGTATGAAATCACATGTTACGATACAATTTCAGTTTAAATGAATCCAGCAATCTGTTTTTAATCAGTTTCCCCGAATACATTCTCTTGATAGAAAGATCTAGGGATGGGTACAATTGTGCACATCTGTGATCTTCAAACTGGCCGCCGCAACAACCTTATTGCTGTTCCCAATACATTATCTGATAATGAAGATTGTGTATACACATTAAAGTATCTACAAATATGTGCGTGTGTAAGTGTGAGTGACTGAATTTGTGTGTGTGAATGGCAATGGAGTGCATGAGTTAGAGCTTGCATGTGTGTGTGAATAGAGCCCGTGTGAGTGTGTTTGCGCGCGAATGTGAAATGAAATGGAGATTACCTTGGGCCCAGCACCCGACAATTCCGCACAAGTACAGTAACACGAATACGTGTCGAGTCGCCATGCCTGTATTAGTCTCTTCAGCAAACATGACCTGTTAAAAAGACTGGATCGACAGTGCTTTGGATACAACAACTTGGAGCTTTAGATTTAGAAATTATAAACATACAAACAATTGTATATGTACATATATTCTACATATATTCACACACACATTCTGCAAGTTAATTAAATTTATCGTGAATCCTTCCTGCATAACACTGGGAAGTGTAGATCCAACAAAGACAAAGTAAATACCACAATAAATTGGTTATTATGCTTAAATAACGGAAGACAATACGATAGCGTTTGAGCGTGAGTTCTGTTTAGCATCTCATTTAAAGTGGTCCCGGCATGTCAGCTTGCTGGGGGGAAAACGGTAATGAAGATTTCAGACGCTTAAAATTTAGGTGAAAGCAACGAATACGGTATGGTGGTCGGAAACCCAGACACACACTCGTAGCGAACTCACAATTACAAGTGTCTGGCGTGGAACGTTGCACAACTGAGCCAAAACGTTTGCCGTGATAATATCAACTATACCTGTTTTGTCTGCAAAGTGATCAAATAACACGCTTTGGTTCCTTCACCAAGGTGAAGGAGTTAGCAGAAACATTCATCTATCAGTAGCATTGGACGGGGCTGTATGGGTTCCTTGGGTCTTCTATAACCCAGGTCGAATATTAAGGGGACGCAAACGAATGTTCTATTTGTAAAAAATCACTCTGCTTGTGACACAATCAATTTACCATCACGCCTGCATTGTGTCAGGTTTAGGAATCTACGTATGGTAATTCAAAATGTAAACATGTAAGTAGGCATCATGTGGTCTGACTTTGATCCTTTTTGAATAAACAAACGCGCCTGTTCTGAAATCCGAGCTGACTAACATAATGGAAACCCTTTACAGCATGTTGCAGTTTGTTTGTTTAATACGAGTGATATCCCCTGCAATAACGCCAGAGGGGACTATATCTACATTTAACAGTACGCCGTGCATTAGGCTTCCATTTCGCACTTCGTGGATCCGCACAACTGATCTGGATGAGGGATAAATATGCAAAGGCAAAGAGTTTTTCATGTTAGTTTTACTTGTGAAACACAGTTGACAATGTCACGAAATTTCTAAATGTGTATTTTTTTACATTTAATTTCTAGAATGGACTGATAAGTTAAGATGATACAAATCACCACACTTTAAATGGTGCTGTACTACACAAATGCTGCGAGGGATCACGTTTTCAAAATCTATTTAAAGATTATTCAACAAATGGACTAGTTAATGATTGGTAACCCCTCAGGACAAGCTTACAGTCATGGCCACGAAATCACTCTCCTTGACGCCCTGCCTTTCCGGAAACACTACAAACTGAAGAGTGGAACAATCTTCCCATCCGAACTCTTATTGACTGTGGACAATGTTGTTATTTTTCGGTGTCCCCTGCCGTAATATTGCTGTAATATTGCTAAAAGCGGTGTAAAACGATACTCACGTACTCACTCCTAACTCATATGTGCTTCTTTTCAACTTAAATGGACTTATTTGTAAAAAACATAGCAAACATAGATAACAAACAAATAGAAACATAGAAAGGAGAACGATAGAAAGAAAAAGACGTAATTAGCCAGTTATAATTAGTGAGTAAGGATTTTTACTCACATCGGCAGTATTTCAGCCATATCTTGGTCTGCTATCTCATTTCCATGTAACTCAGCACTAGTTAGAATCCCCACAATAGCTCAAATAATATACTTTGGACTCATTCTTTTGTTCCTGGTTCACATCATAATAAAGGCCTGTTTTCAGAAGCAGCCAAGAAGCTGTACCTGTCTGGAGGTGCAGAAGAATAACCTGGATTTCAATGTAAAACTCCTTGCTAAGCAGCAAGTTGATGAATCCTCAAACCAGTTGCAAACCAGGTACTCAACACAATCATTACCAATATCATCAGGTGAACTATATAGTGAAAGCTATTAAAAACGCAATTGATATTTGTTGTCCTGGAATTTACAAAGTTCTGTTGAAGATTTTTTTCCTGCAATACAGATGATGTAGGGATAAAAGGTTGTTACTCTGGTACATTTCGAGTTTGAGTGCCCGAGCATTCCTCTCAAATGAACTTCGATGCTTAAAACTGAACCTTTGACAGTTCTCGTAAACACAACCACATTCATGGAACACGATGTGCACATGTATTACCTGCACCGGGCCACCGGAAGTGTGACATTGTCCGCGACCTGGTGCACCACCTGTGACGACAGCTCGACAGGACCGCAATATAGGAGTTTCACACTTGCGAAATCGGTTTCAAATAGCCGCTGATACGACAAGGAGGAAAACTGGGACAAGACAACGTCATGTCAGCGCCCAAACGGGCAAAAACGCCTTCCTGCCTTCAACATCCGGTGTCGTCGCCTGTCCCGTAGTCCAACCTTATTGCATCGCAACAGACTTGCCAGACAGCGATGGGCAGCTAATTGGGCAAATCTTGGCAACAGGCCATGACGAGATGTATTTTTTTCAGATGAATCCAGGTTTAACGTATCCTTTGCAGATGGACGTCAACGGATTTATCGACGTCGAGGAGGAGGACAAGCTGTGTCCTTCAACATGATCGTTTTGGAGGGGATGGTGTCATGATCTGGTGTGCTATCAATGCCGATCCCAGATGGTAGTGGTTAACGCCAATCTGAATGCTCAACGTTATGTGGACAATATCCTTCGTCCGGCTGTACTCACAATGGTTTGGTTTTTTTCATCTTTATTTCCACAGTGTGTTATATGTAGAATGCATTCACATCAATATACTAAATGTATATTTTGAGTGAAAGTAAAAATAAGATGTACTCACAATGATGGGTCAACATGGCGGTCGTACCTATTTTGTGTTTCAGCATGATAATGCACGTCCCCATGCAGATAAGGTAACAAGGGGACTTTTTGAATAATAGGAATGTTCGTGTGATGGACTTGCCTTCATTGTTCCCAGACATGATCCCAATCGAGCATCTGTGGGATGAACTTGGACGACGAGTTCGAAATCAACTTGCGCCACCAAGGATACTTGCTGAATTGACACAGGCCCTTCAACATCACTGGCAGACCATCTCACAGCTGTTCCTCAGAAATTTGTGTCTTTCAATGCCCTGGAGACTGCAAGCATGTCTTGCAGCGTTGAACTGCAGCGGTGGACACACACGACATTGCCTGCAAGTGACCCCACCTCTGTTTGATCTCTTTGTTGCGTCTCTGATGTTGTTGTTGATTGGGCATTTTCAGATGAAATTATCCATAGATGCTCACTTAAAACTTAACTGCCAGTTACATTTATAAATGTTGATATTTGTGTGAGTAAAGAATCTGTCCTGTTTGACTGTATTGATTTTTCCATCACAATGGATAATTATTTCAATGTCAAAACAGCCGAGGACCTTTTTTAAAATTGTTAATTCTCATTTAATATTGGTTTTTTTTAAAGAAATAGAATGAATTCATAATTTTGTTTAGGTATATAGTTAAATATGTTAAGAACTATAACTATATACACTCTTCAAAACAAGAAACGCATATGTGATTTTGAGAATATTGGACTCACCTACCTGCGGCCAAAACAATACAAATATACTACTTCTTTCCAAAACGACATCTTTGTCTGATTGTAAACAGTAAAACGCGGCAATTTTAACTTTTTCCATTGTTTTGGAAGCGTTTGAAGAAATATTCCCCCAAACGGCACCAAGAAAACATGCAAAGTAAACCCCACGTGCAAGTACGCGGAAAAGCATGCGGTATCGAAGCAAACGTTGTGTTTAATATTGTCATTCGTTTTTGCATGGTAAAGAGGAAATTAGTATGCCACGACTGAGTGCCCCCAATCGAAACATTGCCATAGGCCGCATTGAAGCTGGGGAGTCGACGTCTGCAGTAGCCCGACATTTCAACGTTCACCAGAGCACCATATCTCCACTGGAGAAAAAAGACCACGTTTACAAGCTTGTAAATGTCTTGTAAAGAGGATGTGTCCAAGACATTTACAAGTTTGGAAAGATGATGTTTCCAAGACATGTACACTTTTGGAAATACTAGTATGAGATTTCCAAAGATTTCCAATTTTGGAAATGTCCAGAAGGAGAGATGACTGGTGGGTGATGGTAAATTGTTCTTTGTACATCCCAAGACCTAATCCCTTGTTAATTGATAAGTGAGTCCAGTCAGTTAAGATTCACCAATTAACAGGGCCTACTGCCTTGTTAATTGCTGGGTGAGTCAAGTGAGTTAAGACAGCCTCTGGAAGTTCCAAATTTGTATGCCTCTCAAAGGAGCCTCTGGGAGTAAGTTAAATCTTTGAAGGGAATTTAGAAGTGAAATGCATAAGAAAAGCAAGATTTATGGATGTCAACTTTTAACATATGATGGGCGGCTTCTCTATTCTCGTTGAAGTTTTTAGTTAAGATATGATAACATATGTTTTGAGATAAAATGATACATGCTAATGGGTCATGCTATGGAAAAGGGCAATTTAAGCTTTTGGTCTTAGGAAAATTTTATTTGTATTTTCTGTATTTTTTATGCCTTCGTGTAGACTACTTTGTTTGTATGATTGGTATACTGCATCAGCAGAGAAGTTTGGACAAGAATTTTCCATCAAATTTATTGTGACGTTTCAACTTTAAATCAATGTGTCATTACTGCAAAGGCGGCAAAAATATTGATTTTGGAAAATCTAGTCATACATTTTGCTTAAAAACAGCTATGAAATAGACAGAGTTAGACGTCATATATGTAGTTGTTTATAAGTATATTTGTGCAATAAATGGTCATTCTTCTAAATTGCTTTTTTAGCTATTAGTATAAATGCAAGCATAATAACTGAGGCAACAATAGCTCTTATCTCAAACAATTATCAGAAAAGGATAAAGCATTCAATTGACTACCCCGCCCCCATACATTCAATTGACACCCCGACCCCACCCCCATAAGTTCAAATGCTTCAAAGAAGAAATTGGTTATATAATCATGAATAAATTCGTAAAAGGTGTTTGAGAACCTACGTGACGCAGCAGCGTGATTTGGTCTTTTCTCCACGAACAATTCAACTGGATTTCTAGATTGTACATATTTCACATTATTTACGGTAACATGGATTAGCCATTAGCGCATTGCCGGGAGAGCCACATTCACACGATCACTCAACCATGCCCATTCCCGGTTGAGCCACACCGTTTTCAACTCTGTTTTTCTTAAATGTGGCTTTCCCGGGCTATATTCTTATTCACGATAAAGACTTTGATATCCATAAATCCATAAATCTTCTTTTGGAAGCAAGTTATATAAATCTGCTGAGCTGTAGGTTTGTTCAACATGTCGCGATGTGATCATAGCTCTAATACACCTGCGAGATTCGTGAACAGTGTGGTATGCACACGGTGAAAGTTGTATTGTATTGAATTTGGTTGATTGTATATTGTTTTATGTTGAAATGTCAGTTAGTATGGTATGTGTGAATGAGGATGCATATTATGACATTGAAATCAGGCTGAACTTAACATTGTTCCATGGTCAATATCGCAATGTTGGTGAAATGGTAGTATACGGAAGTTTGTTTCACATTTCTGATAATCCCTTCTTTTATTATTAAAACATGAACGAATAATGCCAAGCTTCTCTGAGAGTGAGGGAAGATAATTTATATAGTGTTTCTTATTAAATTACTAGTAGATATTTCTTATATTCGTCCGAACAGAATTCACAAATTACGTATGTTTTGTGTAGGTGTGTGGGTGCACACGCTCATATATAACATCTAAATTGATAGGTATTAAAATCAGGCCGTTTCACCATAATGAATATATTGGTTTGGAGAACGAAAATAATAGTAACATTTTTTATGTTATCATATGAGCTTCAAAACATTGAAACGGATCAGAGAACACTGTAATGGCATAAATGACGCTTTAATGACACATGTAATGGTAAAAAATATATAATCACCACGTTAATTCACTCATGACCAGACACGTCAAACTAGTACTGGTAGATTTATATGTGATTTGTAAAAAATCATTATTTCTTAGTACCTGAAATAGGATTACACGACTTTGGAATGAGATGTTTTAATCTGAGATCAATTTGTTAGGTAGCAGTTTACTTAAGTAGAACTTAAGTCAACTTCAAAAGATTGGTCATTCGCAAATTGAGGCAGATCTCACTTATACTGCAGTAAACAGTATAGGGACACATAACGAAACACACCACTTAAGTGATAACAACTCCCTGTTTATTGCATAGAGCGGCATTTCGATGTCCATCGTTCAGGATAAACAAGCTGATTGAATGTTGATAGATTCCATCACTTGGACAATGGAGTGCATTTCGACCTTGTCATACTGAAGTTGATTTACAGATAGAATCTGTCAATTAGCTGTTTAATTAGCTTCCAATCAGCCTGTTTACAATTTGTTGATCCCACTCTCCTGCTGGCCTCATCCAACAATGTGCTAAATTACCTGTTGTTGTTAATTTGCTACTTGTACTATGCACATACACGACATGTATGCTTCTATTCACCTGGTGGTAGTAACTTTTATCTTGATAACGGTGTGAGAATAAACATTGAAACTCCCCTCTATGCATCAACATCTTTAAAGTTGTACTTTAAAGGGTCACTGATCCGGAGCGATTAATGTTACGAAACCAGGGGGAAGTTAAGAAGGGTGGATGCCCTTCACATGCCGTTATTTGAAAATATCTCTGGTATTTCTTGTTTCATCGTAATAAAGTATCCCAGCAGTGTACGCTTTTTCAGATTTTCTAATGCCTGGATTGTGTAGTGACTGATCCAATTTGATCCTATTTCTGTGATTTTTACTTTGATATTTAATCATGTCATGTAAACATATGATGTTTACAGCACGTAGCAATCCATTTGTTTCGTATAAGTCCGATAGATTGCAAAACTTTATATTTAGATAGTATTGAGGGTTGGCCCAACTTTCATAGCAAAAGTCATGTGTAAGCCCGGGCTGTTTTTATAACGGTAGCTACGCCCCTGGTCTATTTCCTTTGATAATGAAAACACACATTCGATTTTTTTTAATCCGTAAACGAATAACAACTACTAGTACTTTGCCACTGCTAGAAAAATCTGAACATTTTCTTAGGTTAAAAACTGATTATACATATTTACCTTAGTACAGATCAAATGCTTATATGTATTTTTTATGCAACAATGAAGTTCCGTTCGCATACTTAAAACAGTGTCAGCCCATAAGTGTGTTCAGGCTATTAAAATTGCATGCAATACAGCGTTTACTTCTCCCTTGCTGTAACCCGTGTTTGGTGGCATAAACCTACACATGTTATTTGTAATCATGCACTTGATGGTCAGTTAATGAATTTATAACAGGTATAATTAGTGGTAACACCACTCAGATTACCCGACAAAGGTTCCCATTTGGCATTTCTCCTGTCTGGAGTAAATACTCAACATTATAAATCAAGGTTTTATGTTGCAAATGTATTACATGTTCTGTGATATGTGCATCAAGAGGAATTATCAGCTGAGTTACAAAAACAACATCTATCAAGGATTTACCGATAACACGCTTATTGATTAATTACTTTATCTTCCACGACGGATTTGTCAAAAGGAGTGTCTATGTGTGTAGATTTACTCATCTATACTGAATATACCTTCTCCTAAAGTGCCAAAGTAAAAACAACATCCTTCCTTCAAAGGATTAACCGCCAATACGCTGACTGACTGATTGTTCATTATTGGCTAACTAAATTACTTAGAATGGCGGACACCATACAATTAGTTGCCAGGTGTGCTATATTGGGTGACCAATGAGACTATACACCAATGTGAAAAACGTGAAACGGTGAATGGCATATTATTCTATTATGTGGATATTGATGGATACATTCCTGAACAACTTAATAGCCAGCCATTGTTGCTATAACTTTAGTCCGTTTTAAATCTAATATTTGCATTTCGTTTTAATTAATTTGTTGTAGCATTCAGCAGAATCTGGCAGAATCTGTGTGACAGACAACATGCACTAGGTCGCGCATAGGGCGTGTATGAAATATGATTCATGTTTGAAATCTATACAATGTTTAGATATAAGAGTCATGTTATAAATTCATTAAAACTATAAGCAGATCGTGTGCTTTTTTATTACGTTTCAAAATGCATACAAATATGATAATATACTAATTAGGATTATAAGACAAAATATAAAGACGTACATTGACTTCGTCATTTTTCTGTCCTAACAGTTTTCACCACTGGCAGATGATCAAACTTCAGTGTTTTCATTTGTTTTCATAATAATGAAGTAAAAATGACTTCATCTTTGTTGATAAGTCTATACTTATACTATCAATTGCGCATGCGGCTGGCGCAGCAGAGGTCACGCACCAGTCACGAATTCTGGGATATCATCCGAGTACTCACGGTAGAAAACTATAACAAAACCAACAACCAGTCCATGGAAATTGCTCTGGATCAGTGCCCCTGAAAGCATGCCGATCAAACAAGCATTGGATTACGATTGGCGTTGTGTTCTCAATGAAGGTTTTAACATTTTCTATACACATAATAATTCCTTGGTCACCACAGAGACATATTTTATATAAATACATCACAAGCTGAACATGCAGATGTCGCTTCAAGCCTTTAAAGAATCGCATTAACCAGCAGGCGACTGCAGATTTGAAAACTCTTCTCAAACGGTTACGGCTCATGACATCGACCTTTGGTCCAGTCCTCACAGATGCGTGAAGAGTAAAGATCGACGTTCCAGACGTTCCGTCTGTTTCGATAATTTAGCAATAAACATTGGATTATAGAGACAATGATGGGCCTACGTATTGTTACAAGAGGAGAATCCGTTATTGTCTGTCCGTCTATAAATATCCAAAGGTCGGCTTCCTGAGCTGACACCTTCTCAAAATATTGTCATATAAGTGATAATAATTCCTTAGCATTAGAGATCAGATTGGCTTGCTTAGTTTGGAATTTAATGCTTTTCATAAACTAGAATCTCATAAACTATTTGTCTCCGGAATCATCTGTGACATGAACTTGTGTACTGATTTCTCTAGAAATTATTTAACGTGATCTAAAATGAATAATGCATTAAACCTTTAGTCAACTTGTCTTGTAAATGACCAAATTAATTAGACACACTATGATTTATCTAAGAAGGAATTCATTTGGGTTGTTTTTGCCTCAGTCCGCCCATGTGTGGACAACATGCCCAATTATCTATTAACAAGTTCATGATATTTCATGAATACACCAATTGCATAACACCGTGGCCAAACGGCGGATCCCTTGTGGCAGGTGTTAATTAGAGGGTACCAACCAAAGAATGGCATGGGTTCACTTTTATTACATGTAATAAACCCTGTCCAGTCAGTCAGTGGGTCTGGTAAACTTTTTTTAAATCCATGTAACGTAGGTCTATGTAATTTCTGTTTATGTAAACAGTGACAGGGGAAAAAAATATTTGCGCTTCTGTGGATAGCAAGTAAAACATACACTTAAAACGGTATTTGGGATCATGCTAGCCATACTAGGGGCAAATACAACAGCCAATATCAATTTTTGACACTTAGAACAAGAAGGATGCAGATGAGTGAAGTTTTGCTAATATATATATATACTAGGCACATAAAGAAACTGTGCATACAAAAATTTAAAATCTAAATTTATCAAACCTGTGTAGACACAGAAGGATTTAAACTCAGAGATTAGTGACATATATCCAACATGCATGCACGTGCCACGTTCCGTGACGTCAGTGGGTTCGTCCTTGAGACGTGCAATACGTTGTTGCACCTGCATTCCGGGAAAGAGAAACAGAGCAAATGAATTCCACTTTGGATAGCTCAACCCCTGCCCTTGCGATCGTTCAAACGGCTATTGAAACGCATAGCATGTCAAGGCTCACGTCTGCACAACGTCATGAGGCCATTGGGATGGTCCGTGGGGGAATGTCTCAACGACAAGCGGCTGCACATTTCCACTGCCACCGGAACACCATTTCTGCACTGGTGAGACGCTACCAGAACAGAAATGACGTCATCGATCGGCCACGTTCTGGACGTCCATGCGTAACAACGCCAAGACAGGACAGATGGATAAGTGTGACCCATCTGCGCCACAGGCTTCAGACTGCAGTGATGACTGCCCGAACCACCCCAGGACTTCGCCGTATCCACCCCAACACAGTTCCACAACGTTTACGTCATCACGGGATCAGACCACGACGTCCCGCCATACGGCCTATCCTGACACAACGTCATCGACAAGATCGCCGAATGTGGTGCCGAAATCATGTCCGCAGACCCTTGTTTTGGTGGGGCAATGTTGTTTTTACAGATGAGTCCTGGTTTAACATTTCCCATAGTGATGGACGTCAACGTGCCTATAGACGCGTGGGAGAACGTTATGCACAGGCCTGTGTCTTGGAGAGGAATCGCTTTGGTGGTGGTTCCGTGATGATTTGGGGTGAATAACAGCACGCCAAAGAACTCCTTTGGTGATTGTTCAGGGCAACTTAACTGGTGTGGGCTACAGGGATCAGATTCTTCGACCTGTGGCAATTCCTTTTCTGCAACGTCAGGGCCCTGGGTTAACATTCCAACAGGACAATGCCCGCCCTCATACGGCAAGGGTTGCTATGGATTTCTTTTGCAACACCACAACGTTGACTTACTGCCTTGGCCTGCAAATTCACCGGATCTCTCACCGATAGAGCATGTATGGGACGCGATGGATCGACGTCTACGCCGTCTTCCTCATCCGCCAGATAACGTCCTTGACCTTGCAACAGAAGTTGAGAAAATCTGGCGTGACATCCCACAAGCCTTCCTTACACATTTGATAGGCTCTATGCGTCGTCGATGCACTGCTGTTCTCAATGCTGATGGTGGACATACCCGTTATTGAGCTTGTGACATGGTCGTTTGACCCCTGTCCCGCTTGTGGACTCGTGACGTCATTGTGATTGACTTTCCAATTGCAATTCTCCCGACTTGTTATGGTCTCATGATCCCTCCATTAAAGTTTATATGTACCTTTGACATTGTTCTCGTACTTATCAACTGGATAATATTTTGACAATGCACAGTTTCTTTATGTGGCTAGTATAGAATTGGTTGAAGTTGGTGCATAGGACGGCGAATAGAAAACACTTACTTTAAACTTACTTTAAAAATAAATGTATCTCTTCACGCGTCAAATTCAGTTACATTATTATAAAGCACACAAATGGATAATATAAAATATGGCTTATTCCTGAAGTTTTCATGAATAAATATGTCACATGCAAGATGCATTATTTATGTCAACAATAGGAACTCTAACAGAACAAAAGATTCGTGAAATAGTCTAGTGTACACTCATGGGAATCCTTGGGAAAGGAGAAATTTAAAGAAGTAGTAGTGAAATCCTTCCTAAATTTCCAAACATTTACTAGCCTTGGAAATATCATCTTTACAATTTTGGAATTTTTTTGGAAATATGATATTTACAATTTGGAAATGTTTTGGAAATCACCATTTTTTCTTGTGTCGCCTTAGGGATCGTTTCCTGAAGACCAATTTCGCCCAAGATCGCCCGAGAAGCGTCCGTCCAAGAGTTACCACCCAAGTCCAGGACCCTACATCCGGGTTGCTCAATTGCATCGCTTCCGCCGTGAAGACTGCATAACGCATCCCCGGTTTGAGAAGAATTTCCGACCAAACTGTCAGGAATCGAGTGCGTGAAGTGGGGATTTAACCCACAAGGTCAGTTGTCGCCCTTTTTTCTGAGAGGCTGCCATCGGCGCAATCGCCTGCGGTGGCGTCGTAGAGTCCGAAACTGGAACGTTAGAAACTGGAGGCGAGTCTAGCCGAGTGATGAATCACGATTTCTTCTTCACCGGCGACATGGAAGACATTGTGTGAACTGAGAAATAAACGTTTTGATCCTAATTGCATTCGATATGTCGAGAGATTCGGCGGAGACACTGTCACGGTGTGGGGTGTGATACGCAGCACACAAAGGTCTGATTTAGTAGTGGTTCAAAGGGAATTTGACAGCACATCGGTACATCAACGAAGTCCTTACACGCAACATGCGTCCGATTATGGACCGACAGAGGGAGGCGTTCCAGCATGTAAACGCTACTTCACATACCACACGAGTCACCTACCGCTACCTTGCAAATTCTGACGTCAATGTGTTGCCATGACCTTCCCGATCACCAAATCTAAATCCGATAAATGGGATGAACTCGATCGACGTGTCCATCAACGCCCCATACACCTCCACAACGGGCCATCGCATTGCAGGAAGAGTGGGGGAGAATTCCGCAAGAGCAACTTCGTCGTCTGCGCTGAGACGGTGCCATATGGCGGTCAATAGATCCTGTCATTCAAGGCACTGGTATATATACCACCGTTTTTAATCACAATATAATGTGTAGATTTTGGAATAACGGCTAAACTTGCATATAGTCGCTAATAGCTGAAGGGATGGTTTCAATCCAGTTAAAGTCCTTGCAGGTTGCAAAAGCCTTGTAAGTCCCCATGGTCTCTAGTATGGTGGTCTATCTTCAGTTGCTGGCGATCTATAGCCCGTTTTATATTGTGTTGTTGTTCGAAATACTTTATTTTCATGGTTACGTACTAGTTTTGAATATAAATTCTCTGATATCTAGTGAATTTACTGTCTTTCATTGACACGTTTTATTTTATCTAAATTGCCTTTTATTTATAGATATCTTTGGAAATCACGATGTGGCACAAACTGGAGAAACTGACTCTGGGATAGTTGCAAAGGAACATGTGCATATTCGCAAAGGTTTTGACTGAATGAGGTCATATCTCTTCACAACATCATCCAATGTTAGACAATGGTCAAAATAATAAAATGTAGCTCTACATCTGAAGGAAATACGCTGATTTTAAATTTAATACCAGTTAACTGGTAGAGTTAGTGTTTATTATCTGATCCTATGCTGATATATCTAGACAGGCTCTTTTATGGCCTTGGACCATCATTTCTACCTACTATATTGACAATTGTTGACATAGTTAATAACAAGTGTATCGTTTAGGCTTTGCTTCTGTACAAGTTACATATCGGAGATTGTTTACTACATACGTTGCAGGCACAACTACCTGTACCCATAAATTGACCCAGGCGAACTAGAAACATTACTTTATAGACACAAGTATAATTTGTGTTGCAT
The DNA here is from genome assembly GCF_003918875.1 of Haliotis rubra. Lineage (NCBI taxonomy): Eukaryota > Metazoa > Mollusca > Gastropoda > Lepetellida > Haliotidae > Haliotis > Haliotis rubra. The sequence goes on along the minus strand of NW_025765520.1, from coordinate 35,591 downwards.
ATCGTTCCTCGTACATGTAGGTATGGTGCCCTTTCATTATGTAATGGCATCCAATACAACAATACTGGGAGTGCGCCTGTGTAGTCCCTTAATATTGTTACAAGCTTGGCGTTGCACAACTTCAAGCATTCCACACTGTGCTGACTTAGTTCACCCCTAAGTTGTATCCATAGAGGCCACATGACAAGATTACTCTCTCCCATATACATGTACGTGCTGCAGATATAGGGTTAAGACCACCAAAATATCATGATTAGTGATACGACAAACCGACGGGTGAAGTTTAAATTCTTGTGTGATCACAAGAAGTTCTATTACGCATATCCCTTACCTGGTTGTAGACGCCTGCACACCCAGCACCACTGCTGAATCCAACATCGACGACTCGTTATATAGGGACAGTCGTGCCAGGTCACTAACAGATCAGCCACTAAAAGTGTATTGAGGCTGATTTCCATAGATCAACTTCCTGCTCAGGCATACAGGAGCTGGGTTCATTATTTATTTATTTATTTTTATTAGTCCCAGTTTAAAAAATGACAATGGTTTTGCACTTAACTTTATAAATATGAATACATGTATATATAAATAACGAATATTTGGTATCATTATGTTCACTAACCTGAATACGTATGAACAAAACTGCAGTTATAACCCTAGGGGTTAAATTTGACACATAACATAATGACTATGCAGGAAACAGGAGTACTGTAAGTCCCTTTGGTCCCTGGCATGGTGATCTACTTTCAGTTGTTGGCAATACAGCCTGTTTATATATTGTATTGTCATCTATAGTTAAAATGTTTTAGCGTAAATTACTAGCTTTAAATTGAAATATCTGATAAACTAGTTGTGTTACTGTCTTTCGCTGACAGGTTTTTATAATTTACCTTTATTTATTGTAACATTATGACATGTTTGTAGTCACGATATGGCTGAAATATTGCCAATGTGACTTAAAATCTTAACTCACTCACTGATAACATAATGAGGAGCATTCTATGCAATACATTTCACTGCGTAGTAGTTATCACATTAAAGAGACTAGATACAGCACTTCATGTGCCTTGTTTTCTGTTAGGTCTAAATCCTTAGCAAATTCGTTTGGGTATTTTTTGTGCGTGTTTTGGGTTGTTGTTGTTTTGTTTTTTTTATTGGAACAGAAATTAGATTAGAATAGAAAAGAAAAGATAAAGATGGGAAGGAAAGGAGAGATAAGGAAAGATGAAAGAGTGCAAAGTGCAGCATAGAGAAAAATGTCAATTTGTAGTTTAGTCATTTTGAAAGAGACGTAACCATTTTCTTTTGAAATCTGAAGATATATTTTTTATTTATTTTCATGGGTTTATTTTCAGTTCAAAAACATAGCTATGAAAACTTCCTTGTTGGGTGAACAGGAAGTCTGCCTGACTAGTTGTGACACAGGTCATCGTAAGGATTGACGAATATTCTGAGATGCATGGGTTGTGCATTACAGCATGATATATAGAGTTTATGAAAAACACTTCTCTAAGCGCACGTTTTTTTTCTTCAAATCGTGCAGAAACAAGACAATTTTAGATAAGCGTTTTAGTGGGGTTTCCTTTGTATTGTTAGTTTTGAATCAAATTACCTATTGTAAGCTTCAGTAAACACTTTTTTTCCAGCCCCAGTTTATTTGAGACGACATGTTTTACCCGTTAGGCTTTTGTGTTTTGTACACCAATAATCCCTGTCGTAGATACTGAAATCCTAAACACAAAAGCTACTTATCAGTGGGTGAAGCATGGACGGATTTTGTAGAAACGGTTTTATATGTTGTGGAAATGGGTTGGCATATTTTGGAAATCTTTTGACATGATGTTGTAGAAGTCCTTTGACGTGATACAGAAATGGGCTTACATACTAAGGAAATCGGTTAACATGCTAAATAAATGGGTGGATATGATGTGGAGATCGGTTGACATACTGTTGAAATTGGTTGACATGCTGTAGAAATAGGTTGTTATATTCTAGAATTGGGTAGTCATATTTTAGTAAGTTGAAATGTTGTCGAAAAGGTTTGACAAGATGTAGAAATGGCTTGGCATGCCGTGGAAAGGGAATGACATGCTATAGAAAGGGTTGACATGATGTAGAATTGGGATGGCATGCCGTAGAAAAAAGTTGACATGTTGTGGAAATGCTGACATTTACATTCATGTCCATTAGGGAAATAATGAAGAGAGAAAAGGGTTGCCGAAGGTTTTTGAATGTGCATGTTTAGTTATCTGTTGAATCCCAGGTAATCAAGAACGAGAGAATGCTCTTGACTGTTCAACACGACGTGTATTCGTGGTAGCTGCCATATACAGGACGTAAGGGGAGAGCACTCTAATTTACATTAGACGTTATATACTGGCCACATAAAGAAACTGTGCACACAGAAAATATAAAGATAGGCAGACAGCGTCTTTATGCATAAATAAAAGTGTGTACATAGCAAGTATTGGAGACAATCAAACGCTCATGCAGGTGCCAGGCGACGTGACGTCATTGATGGTGGCCTATGGACTTGCAATGTGTTACTGCACGTGCAGCCTGTGCAGCTGCACACAACATGTGAAATTCAGAAATTGCTGTCGAAAGCTTGATCTTTGGTCATTCAAACGTTCACAAATTTACATGAGAAGTCACATGCACATCATGCCAAGACAAACATGTGCTCAACGTCATGAAGCCATTGGAATGGTTCGAGCCAACAACAGGTGGCAGCACATTTCCAATGCCATCATAACACGATATCTGCATTGGTCAGGCGTTAGGGAAACAGTAATGACGTCGCCGACCACCCACGTTCTGGACGTCCCCGAGTCACGACGCCAAGACAGGACAGATGGATTAGGGTGACTCATATCTGACACAGGTTGCAGACGGCAGTGACCACGTCCCAAACCATTCCCCAGGCCTTCATTTGGAAAATTTGGTAGCCTCTATGCGTCGTCGATGTGACTTTGTGACTTCGACCGGACGTGTGACCCCCGACTCAATTTTGAACTTCTGACGTCATCGTTACGGATATTGTTCATGTTATTTTGACATGTTGTTGAGGCCCGATACTTCATCTTATAAAGTGTCTACATCATGTCGTCTTTTCTGTGTTGTATTCCAATTCCGAAGGAATTTCCTGTCTGCACAGTTTCTTTATGTGGCTAGTAAAGTTACCGCAGTGCTCTCAATAAACAACTATCGTAACATCTTTCCTTTTTTTAAGGAATTGAGAAGATGCAATATAAATCGGCATGCATTAAAATCAGTCACCACTTTGAGAGTCTTTGAATTTTGCACTGGAACAGTCTGTTCAAAGTATACTTCAGAACAATAAGATCACTAACACTATAAGAACTGAACTGATCACTTTAGAGTCATTTGATAACGCGAACTACTGAAAGAGAACACATTTACATTACACCGGTTTAGAGTTCAGTCATTTCACATATTCGTTCAGGTATGCTGGAGGTTTGCAGAATCTTCCACTTCTGGTTAACACAGGAGTAGTCACTGTTCGTTGCAAGACTGGCTTCACTGGTGACTGGACTGGAGTGTAAGTTGGTTTGGCTAGAGACATGGGTGAAGACAGGGGGTGTATCTCTCTAGCCATAGCTTTCACTGGAGATCTTGCCATTTCAGTTGGTACTGACTGATGTGAGTCAGAGCTGGTTGTTCTGACTGTCTTCTGTCTAGGAGAGTTGACTGGAAGTTCAGAGGTGACTTTCAGATGTCAGCGATTGCGTCTGAAGATTTGGCTTTGATCAGTTTCTACTTCGTAAGATCGAATGTTCAGCTGTTTCCTTACAGAGGCATTCTTCCACTCCTCTCCCGGGGATTGAGGGGCTGCATGCGAACCAGAGTACCTTCTTGTAGGGGTGGTAACTCATGGGGTGCTTTCTTCGTTTCTTTTCCAAACTGTTTGCGAGAGTGTTCGGTTTCAGGAGAGTGTTCTTCTTTGGAAGAAGAGTCTTTGTGCGCCTGCTGAAGAGACACTGAGCAGGTGATGTGTTGATTCTGTCAGGGTATTCCGATAATTGTTGTATACAGGGGGGTTGGGCAAGAAAGTCGGCCATTTTTGTGTGTGTGTGTTCTTTATGCCATTACACAAAGTCCTTACTATCTTCTTGAAGGCTGAAATCATCATAGGTTTATGCACCCCTAGAGAGAAGTCACAAAAAAGAGCGACCAAAAACATATCGGGTAAATACAAATCTACACCCCATTCCAGCCTATAAACAGACATGTACTGCCAATAGAGTACCAGGGACGACATTTATGTAGAACATGATTGACATTGTCCTATATAGAGCTAGGATCGGGAACTTTTTACACCCTTGGGGTACACGGCAGATAAGCCATGTTGACAGGTACACACAGTTTACAGCCAGCTCCGACATGCCCCTCAGATTACGTGTGTGTGTAGTGTTATTCTCCCTCCATCTCATCGCTTCATTCTCCCTCATTTAGTATGTGGAAAGTTGTGCAGTGCTTGACCATAATGTGAGGGTTTATAGACAGTCAGGTATGTATTGTTTACATTTGTGCGAACAGAGTGACGTCACAGACCACACACACAGTGTCAGGTTTAGTGAGCTGTATCTACCACCCTCTCTCCCGGTGAGTAGTTTCCTCTCTCCGACCCTACTCCTTTCTGGGGATGTTGAGTTGAATCCGGGACCAACTCCAGGTTTAGATAAGCTGAAGAAAGCTAATATTGCTCAGATAAAGGATTCGGAAGATAGATTGTCGAAAGACATATGTTCAATAAAAGTGGACATATAATCTATGAAAACTGATATCAATGAATTAAAGAAAGATGTAAGTTTTACTAAACAAAATCAAGAAGAAGTAATCAACATAGATATTGATGCTCTTAATCACAAGACTATAGAAAAGGAGAGAGAGTTAGAAGACTTAGCAGCACGTGTTGAGGACCAGGAGCAGCGTAGTAGACGCAACAATCTGATGGTGGTGGTGGTGGAATTGGGTTTAACGTCGTGCTTGAGAATATTTCGCTCATATGACGACGTGCATGCGTGTGTATGTGTAGGTGCGGCTGCTTGTACTAGCCCAGACTGAAGCTGGTTTTATAGTGCTAGCTCACTGAGATACCATGCCGCAGTGAAGCATGAATACCCCACTCAGACACATTATACTGACTCCGAGCCGACCAGTCCTTGTTGTACCCATTAATGCCGAGCGCCAGGCAGGGACCAACAAGTACCATATTTTAACGTCTTTTGGTATGACGCGGTCGGGTATCGAACCTGCGACCTTCCGCACTCCGGCGGACGCTCTAACCACTACACCACGGAGGCGGTCCCGCAACAATCTGGCGTTGTATGGTGTACCAGAGAGTGGGGATAAGGAGACAGACACTGAAAGTCAACAGAAAGTGTTAGGCGTACTTAGCAAAGCACGAGTAATGAGAGATCTCCCACCCATCGTCCCTGCGACATAGTACGAGCCCACAGGATAGCCACCAAACGAAACGACAAGACAAGACCCATAATAGCCCGCATGTGTCATTGAGTGGGGATTGCCAATGACCTAACTTGTCATCAACGTCAAGAGCTGCATCGACTCCGCAGTGAGAACCCCCACACTCGATACCACAGGGGTTCGAATCACTGTTTGGACAATAATTTTAAAAAATAAAAATCTAGATTTTTGCAACCGTATATTGTTTGTATATGTTATGCGTAACTAATATTTCATATTTGAACGAAATCGGTGAAGAAATGGATTTTTTAGAAAATTCTCCCGCTACACTCATTACATAAAATACACAAGGGATGACACTCGCCATGCTCAGAGCCTGATCGAAAACCGCACGGCGCGACTATTTTAACGTGCGTTCGATCAAACCTGACGTTTTTCACAAAACAACGTGTTGAGCTTGTAGATTATTCTTTTGGCCTTCTGCTCATCGTATTTAGTTCGTCTAACTGCATTTCATATTTGACCACTGACCCTTGCATTACCACTACCCTCCGTTTTGAACAAACGTCTGGCCGCCCTTCGGTAAACATGGCGTTATTGACTACATAATTTATTCATCAACAATATTCGACTATATTCTAGATTTTAGCATACAAACGAGAATTGAATCTGATCATCTTCCCATTACAATAAAACTAAAAACAGTACAACTTGAGAAATCTAACACATCTACCAAATGTAGGAATAAGTCGTTTAAGTTTTTTTTGGGATAAATAAGAACAGTTTAGAGAAAATATTTTGTCAGATAACGTACAAGAATTATTAGATAAATCGATTGATTGTGTCATCGCTAATATTGATGATAGTATAAGCTATATGATCGAGGCACTTTGTTTGGCCACTCCAAATTCTTGCATGAAGAAAACAGTTAGCCCTCCCTCAACAACTAATAAATGGTTTGACTCTGAATGTGAAAGATTAACATCAGACCGATATAGAGCTCTGGATAAGTTTAGGAAAGATAAAGAATCATACGATCAATATTGCGCTTTAAGAAATAAATTTAACTCAATTTGTAAGAAAAAACGCCTCAATTATTATAAAGAGAAACAGAGAGGAGTAGAAAACAGTACATGTATATCTGATTAAAAAACATTCTGGTATGAACTCCAAGATCTGAGTACTAGACGTGAAGCTCAAAACAATATCGTAATGAATGACTGGCTAGAACACTTTCGGACACTCTTTAACTCTTTACACAATGAAAATGACGATGTAACATATGATAATTTGGAGAATGAAAACCCATCAGATCCGAATTCAGAACTTACCGAGGTAATACTTGATTACCCAATTAAAATCTTAGATAGCATTAACCAATTGAAATGTAATAAATCACCAGGGATTGATAAAACAATATCTGAATTTTTGGAATACTCAGCAGATCTCATCATTCCATACTTAGACTTGCTCTTTAATTTGATATTAGAAAATGGTATGCATAAACAAGGTAACATAAATAATCCAAATAAACAGAGGCGTAACACTACTGAACATATTTAGTAAAACTTTCACTTCTATAATAAATAAACTGGGAAGACTCACTGGATAAGATCAGCGAAGCGCAAGCTGGCTTCAGACAGGGGATATACGACAGTAGATAATATGTTTATACTACAAAGTATTCACAGCAAAAATAACTTGGTTTCCGCAATGCGGAAACCTGGTGGAAAGTGAACTGAAACTTAAGTTCCACCTAGAATCCAGTGAGTTTCCGTTCTTTTACATTGAGTTTCCGCAATAACGGAAACTTACAATTACCCACTTTCTAAGGGTTTCCGCAAGGTTTCCGTTACCCACACTCCAACAGGTTTCCGCAAGGTATCCGTTACCCACACTCCAAGAAGTTTCCGTTGAGTTTCAGTTAACTTTGAATCCATCAGGTTTCCGCAAGGTTTCAGTTATTAAGACTCCAACAGGTTTCCGCAGAGTTTCAGTTACCAACAATCCGACATAGTTTCCGCATAGTTTCAGTTACCAACAATCCGACATAGTTTCCGCATAGTTTCAGTTACCAACAATCCGACATAGTTTCCGCATAGTTTCAGTTACCGGTTTCAATTTCAGGTTCACAGGTTTTCACATGCGTTTCAAAGAGCTAAATGTAAACATTCTTCTTTATTCATATCATAAACTCGTGTTAAAAACAATATAAGTAATTTGTTATTATCATGACATTTACTTAAAGAAAAACAGAATATATAATAAGATTCATTGTTTTATTTTCTCAACATGAATATGAATTAGCATTTAAGGCAAATAAAGATCATACATATAACTAGTAATATAGCACTAAAGAACAGGGCAAAACATTTTGGCATTACTCACTCCAGTTTAAGAAATCATATATCATTTATAACAAAGTAGTAATGTTTCATCAGTTAAACTTTCATTCACTTATTATCTTGAAATAGCATGTTAGATATGAAAGTTATTTCTAAAATCATGCTAATGGTGAAAAATAACAATAACATACAACTTAACACAGTAATAAAACATAGCTGCATCGGACATTTATTTGCACGCCTTGGCATTCAGCCACACACTCTATGTCACAACTATCGCCAAACATCCACTATGATATACATCATACAATAACACAACATACAGCTTACAATACAAAATTAAAATAAAATAAAAATTACATTATGAAATTGAAAATAAATTCAATTAAATTGCAAGAGTTGGTCAGTTAGCCCAATAAGGGGCATCCCTGGGCGGACATCCCTCTGTTACTTTGGTTGGATGCCTCATCCTCGTCCTCATGTTGGCCTTGACGAGAGCAGTGGAGGTGTAGATTCTTTCCAAGTCCAGTGTCGTCGTGTATACCCTAAGCTTGCTGGACTCCCAGACAAAGGGGACGGAATGCAACTAATTGACGTCATCTTCGTCACTCACGACTGGTGACGTCATGTCTATGGTGAGTGTTGTCGCTACCTTTTTCTTTCGTCTATCTGGCCAATCGATAGATGCAAGTCTGTTTAGGCGTTGTGCAAGTTTCTGAAAATGGCAGGTAATAACGAATTACTATGTTATTTTGATTAAATTACACAAACATCAATCAACAAGAAACTGACAATGCCAAGGATGATTTAAAATGAGTAATCCAAAAGGAAGTTTGAATAAAAGAGAACTAAATTGACAATCACACTTTGCAGTAGTTTTCTCAAAACTCAAATTATGCAATTCATCACCCTTCATAGACCGAATGAAATATCTTATTTTCTAAAGAGGACACACAATCTATACAAAATTTGTTCTGGAGTTACATGCTTCCCAGACCAGAGGTAGTAATACGTTATATATATTACATATCTGAAGATTTATTGCATTTTCTATATAGTAATAATGGTTCTAGTAATAGATTTTCATCAAATTGCTATATTCAATTTCTTACAGATCGTATTGTTGAGCCCATTTCTGGTGTCCCCGCCGTGATGTTGCTGGAATATTGCTAAAAGCGGCGTTAAACCAAACTCAGTCAGTCGTATTGTTGAAGGCACAAGTATATTCACCCAGTAGTGACTGTATGTTTACACCATTAAGTCTTTGAGGTGTATTTAGAAGTGAATAATACAAGACATGAATGTTTACGGATGTCAACGTCTTTATTATGTCAAAACACAATGTTTCAGAGTGAATGCTTACACCTGACGAAGGGGTAAGCATTCACTCTGAAACATGTTTCCACATAATAAAGGAGTTGACATCCATAAACTACTGTCTCTACACTATTAATTGGAAATTATTTACTATTTATAATGAAAGTCACTACAGATAGGTCAAAATTACCTTCACATGTTCCTGCTGACCATCCTTGGTCATTCATTATACAGATCTCCAGACTCATCATCGGCTTTGCTGAAAAAAAAATAAACAATAACACGTTACTTTTCTTTGCATTTCCCCATTCATTCATTCGAGTTTTAAAAAAAACCCAAACAATTGCAGCGACATTTATACCAACAAGCAAACTACAGATTTATCACTTTAGGTTATGCAATCAGTAAGTGAACGGCCTGACATGAACATCCTGATGAATGAAGCTTAGTTATCTCATGTGACATAACCTTGGAGTAATTACGGTATTGTAAAATCAAGGGGTCACTTTGACTGCAATTTCACACAGGTGTGAAGTTAAGATTTATTTGGTCCAATTTGAAATCATGATTAAGTTACCGGTTATTCAAATCCATTTGAAAATGTAACTTTAGTTCATTTTGTGAAAATGTATCTAGGGGAGCATAATAATAAAATTTTCAAAGTGAAATTATGTCTATGTTTCGTAGTACCATAAACACATACCTTCAGTAAGAGAGGGGGATCTTTTCCTCCAGTAGTAGTCGTGACACGTTTCCTCACAACAGCCTAAATGAAGAAAACAAATCCATCAATATATAATCTATTTGCTATATTTTTCAAAATTGTAGTATATTTTTAGATAGACACTTATTTTACTTCACCAACCTTTGAAAATAGTTCGAGCAAAACTGTTTATATGTCAGTCGGCAAAATTCTCATAGACTTGCATGCTATTTTAGTGTAGCTGTGTAATTTTCATTAATTCAGTTTTCCATATTTGGTTGCCAAATTTTGCAGGTCGTTAGGAAATCATCTTGGTCGCAGATACATAATTTTCCTCATTGTAGTTACATTAGCAACATATATACAACATTGCGTATTCTTTCCCCATAGACCACCATGTTAAAAATTGCCATAACCATGACACGCACTGAATTGAAAATAAAACGGAAATTATGTCTTTGTAGCTGAGATGATTCATGACCCACGTGCAAAATATGAACAATATCAAACGGATATTAAATAAATTCAAGACATATTTCTAGCTGCCGAATTTAACATGTAAGTCGAATAATGCATAGTGACGAATACCTGGCCAGTGGCTGTAATTCGATCGATTAGCTTGTTTACCAATCCGGATTTCTGTACGTAAAGTGAATAATTCATAAAACGTTATTTGACAACAAAATAAATTGGACTTACCTGACAGGATCGTGGTACTGCGAGTTTTTCGCAGCCTTTTCCATCTTTCTTTTCCAGGTAGCGAATTCTCTCGTCCAGTGCTTTGAGGGTAACTGAGTCGGCTATGAAAATGGCGTCTCGCAAAGACTTACGGGAAAAACACTTTGTTGTTGTTTTTTTAATCTAAATCTAACATTACAGTTTGACAATATCTTTCCGCGTTATACAACAAAATAAACATACACTATACACATAAAATGTCAGCTGTGTGTTTTTATAATGATTTAGGTAGTCTCGCGTGGACGTGATCCGGTCGCCATTGTTTTATTTGTTTACATTGCCGACATCAAAGGGGACCGTGAAAGGTGGAAATGAGCAGATTGAATGTGAGTACCCAAAGTGACAACAGTGGGCTGTTATGGGCTTAAGGGTCTTTTCATCTCATTATGGGCACTAATTGCTCCTCCTCAGTGTCAAGCATCAACATGTAGGCCTAGAGATAATTAACAGTGAATAAATCTGAAAACATATTCACGTTACTCTAAAAGTCCTGATCGAGCTTCATGAGTCCTACTCATGAGAACTTGTGTTAGTGGCAAATAGGTGATTTTTTCAAAACCCTGTCAGGAGTAGGCAATTTACGAAAATATTCCTGCTGGACGTAAAACTTCATCATGTAAGTAAGTTACCTATTGAGCTCAAAACATGCAAGTGTATTAGACATGATTATATCATGTTCATTCTTTTCAGTTCTACACCTAGATCTACGTATACTATTCCCAAGTATTATACGTTTACTTATCTAATTTTGCAGTATATATTACTAGTTTATATGTAATGTCAGCTCAATATATCTAAGTGAGTGAGTTTAGTATTACGCCGCACTCAGCAATATTCCAGCTATATGGCAGTATTTATCCAATTATACCAGTTCATCTTTTTTTTATCATTTCATAACCATTAAAACAATTATTACATATGCTTTACACTCATAGCTTTGTGTAATAATTTGTGTAATCAATTATTAAACCTCTTAGCCTTACAATGCATTGACACAAGTCACGTATAACATTTCTAAAAGAATCATTGTTTCAATTATTTGATTTACAGATACGTATTGTGGATCCAGTGACTTGTTGGAGATTGACAAGAGGCTTGGCTTGGTAATCATTTATAGTTATGCCATGCTCCTAATTTCATTAAAGGAAATCTTAAAACAATATTCATCAGCATTTAGTCAAAAACAAGTAAACACTAAATAGATACATATAATAAATTTCTTTTATCTTTGTGAAAATATAATCACCTCAAAATGTAACAGTGCGTGGATTCCAGTGTAATCATATAAGTTGATGTGTTTTTCAGTTCCAAGAAAAAGACCCAGTTTTCTGTCCGCACTGCCAGTCGTTTGTTTCAAGAAACAAGGAATCCGTCTGGAATGGACGGCAGTTTCTCATCAGGTTAGTCGTCAAAGATACTTCACAGGTTTCACTTAACGATTTCAGTTTGATCTGTCCCTTTGCTATCAATCATATATCAATAATGAATATATTTAATTATTGTATATCAGATATGTAACTGTAACTGAAAGTGAATAAGTTGTGTTACACATTTTACAGTTTTTAAATTAAAGTAAATGTCACATTAAAAAATAATATTTTATGTTATTATATTGCTGTGAATGTTTCCTTAGAGGGTTGATAAAACTAAGAAATACCCACGATTTTTCATTCATGGGAAATGTTAGGTTTTGTATACTTTTCTCAGTTGAGTTGGTCATTTCAATTTGAATAAGATCACATATATGATCAGGTGTTACATTCAGTGTTTAAACATGATTCGTATCTATTTAAAATATGTATGTGCCGTTTTACCTATGCTTAGATTTCAATTGGCGATTTGGTAGTAGATGTTACCTCGAATATGAGTACAGTAACAGTAATAAATATTACCACAATTTGCTTCAGAATACTGGGTTGGCTACTATTTTCTGGTACCAATCAATCAAATAAGTGGCATGTTCAATGGAAGATACAATATACATGTATACTACAGATCTTTCCTTTGTGATTGTGAAACAAATCTTTTGGTTACATCTACAAATTAGTCGTTCAAATTTTATAATTTCATTGTGATCAGATGTACCACTGTGCATGTTTTCTTTGAATATGCATACATGTGTTACTTTGGCTTTTTGTAGTTTTTACTTAAGCATTGTATGTATTGTATTTGCAGGATGATGCAACGATGTTGTGCCAGACATCAACCAGGACTCGTCATATTCACCCACAGATCTTAAGTAGAGCATACATCATCTGTTTGCGGTTGTGGACTGGTTCAAGCCTTGTTGTAATCAACTTGGTTATATTTCCCCTTTCTCTGCGTGGCAAAACAAATGTCTCAACTCAGGCTCTGCTTCATATGTGTACCAGATCGAGGATTGCTGTCTGCTCAGTACCATGGAGTGCAACAAGAAGCTTCATGATTGTCAGCAAGTTGCCAAGTCTTTACTATGTGAGATTGTTAGTGTGTATATGTTAAGATACATTGAGGCAGCTTCAAATGTACACTTCATGTATATGTATATGGGCCCATGACCTTTCATACAATAAACATTTGAATTTGAAATCTTTTTAATAAATACCACAGCAAATATGTTATGCCTGCACTAGTAGACCTCATTTCAACATATGCATAAAATGTTGTAGGGTTTTGACATATTTGTATTTGCATATTCATACAGAAGTTGTGTTCTCCAATGCTGAAGATTCCCTCTTGATGTGACTTCATTACATACATACATACATACATACATACATTGTTGAGTTCTGATGAAAATAATGAAACAGATGAATCATAACAGTGACTGTGTTACTGTGTTTGTTGTGTTACTGTGTTTGTTGTTTTTCGTGTAAAATATAATAAATGGTACATTCACAAGTTATGCAGAATGGTAGTGAGTGAGTTACAAAGTCACATCGGCAGCCATATCGTGACTATGAAAGTCGTAACTCTAAATTTGTAAATGTGTACATGAAATAAAAACAAACTTATATACCTACCTGTCTTCGAAGGACATTAAAATAACTAATCTGTCACAAATGTACACTAAAAACTGGCATGTAACCATAAACACTTTAACGGTACAGTATAAAAATGGGCTATAGATTGCCAACACCTGAGGGTTGATGAACATACTAGGGACTACGGCACGTACAGTACTTTTGCTTCCTGCATGGACCCTAGCTGGATTCTGTATATAGAAATTATCTTGCAAATGGAACAGTAAGTAAATATAGTTCCCCAATGGAACAGCACAAAGCTAAGTTTGCCATTTCATCTAAGCTGAAACCAACAGAAACCTAGCGGAAACCTACATTACCCAGTATCCAATAGGTTTCCGCAATAGCGGAAACTAAGTCATTTTGCTATGAATGTTTCAGCGAACTGAAACTAAATGGAAACGCATAGTAATAGTTTCAGTTGTAGAAACTTGACGGAAACCTAGATTTGTTAGTTTCAGTTTTGTAAACTATGCGGAAACTCGCATTGTCTGTTTCCGGATACTGAAACCTAGCGGAAACCTACATTACCCAGTATCCATTAGGTTTCCGCAAGAACGGAAACTAAGTTATTTTTGCTGTGATTATTTAAAGGTATTTAAACTCAAAATGGGGAAAATTCTATGCATGATTTGTACATTTTTCAAAAGCTTTTGATTCAGTACAGCGAAACAAACTTTGGCTTCTATTTTAATACCCACGGCCTCAGTGTTAAAATGAGTAAACTTTTATGCAATATGTATTGAAAATGTATTAAAAGGCCTGTATTAAAAGTAATCATATTTGCTCAGAAACATTTGACTTGCAACTTGGTGTAAGACAAGGCTGTATACTAAGCCAATTTCTATTTTCTTTTTTCATAAATGAGTTAGCACGACAAGTCGAAACTAATTGTGTACACGGGATTCAACTCCACCCTGATATAGTTAATATTTTCCTATTGTTATTTGCAGATGACATTATTTTGTTCTCAAGCACGATTAATGGCTTACAGAATCAAATTAATGAACTTGAAGGTTACTGCGATAAATGGAAATTAACTGTAATTAATAGTGAAAAAACGGAAATTATTGTATTCAAAAAGGGAAGCAAGCTGGTTATATAAACGTATGAAGCTGGAGTGTATTGGCTTTTATAAATATTTGAAATTTTATTTCACCAGTGGCCTGTCATGGACGATGCATGTTAAATATGCAGCGTTACAGGGACAAAAAGCATTAATTGGAATTATGAAACACCTGGGTGTACTTGGTAATATTAACTACTCTTCATTCCTTAAAATATTTTATGCCAAACTTAGTCCAATTCTATACTCAGCAGCAAAAAAGCGTCAGTACGAAATCAAATCATTACAGAAATGGACATAATAAGCGGATCAAAAACATGTTTTTGTGTACAATATCCTGGCACATCAATGAATAACTCAGCACAATTCCAAGACATTACACGAACGTTTGCAGTCCATTCAGACTCTTGACTTCAGTATCTAGTGTGACCACCACAAGCGGCAATAACTGCAGCACAGCGTCTATGCATGGAGTGCACCAATCGATTAATAAAGGCCATTGGCACCTGGAACCACACTCTGAGAAAGGCCTGGCGCAATAAATCGGCTGTGTTCGGCCTTGGTATGACATTATTCAGTCTCCTCTGAATTTCATCCCAAAGATGTTCAATTGGGTTTAAATCAGGACTAAGGGCTGGCCACTGCATAATGTTGACAGCGTTTTGCTGTAGGAAGTCCCGTGCAGCTCTGGCAGTATGGGCCCGGGAGTTATCATGCTGGAAAATGTTGTTCCGGTGACGTGCGAAATGTGGTAAGACGTCTGACGTCTGAGAGCTTGGTCGATGTAGTGCACCGCTGTGATGCCGCCTCCTCTCCCTGGACCAAGGTTCTGGAACACCACAGGACCCAATGTCTGGTTCAGGCCTATTCCACCCCATACCATGATGCTTGCACCTCCCCATGATTCTCTTTCCATAACCTATTGGTCTGAGTAACGATGGCCACGTCGTCGCCATATTCTTGTTCTGACATCTGCAGTTGATACGCAGTACCGACTCTCATCTGTGAACAGAACAGTTCTCCATTGCCTGTATCGCCAGTTTTGATGTTGTAGGGCAAACTGATGACGAGGGGTGGGGATAGGTCCACGGTAAGGTCTACGGCAATGGAGGTTCCAACTGTGAAGACGTCGGCGTACTGTATCAGTACTGATTGGTCTTCCGTCTGTTCCCACTGTCTGGCGTGCTGTTTCGGATGCCTGCATGAAGGGATTCTGTGGTCACCCTTGGTCTGCCAGTACGGGGGCGATTATTTGTGGTGTTGGTGGCCCCGGAACGTTGCTGCAGCCTGTAGATGGTCCGAACGTTGACCTGAAAGTGATTGGTAACGGTTTGTGCAGTGTGGCCAGCTTCAAGTCTTCCGAGCGCCTGGTTCCTCTGAGCTGTCGTGAGTCGCGGCATCCTGCTGACGTTGTAATGTGGATGCTTCAACCAGGTTTAGGGGTGCATTTTATAGGGCTGGTCCTTGTGAACAGCTCCACGTGGAGCATGAGTTGCATGAAAAACATGGAGAACACCGTACCATCTCCGAGATCAGGTTGCGTTTTTGAGACCATTTGCTGGGTTTCATTCTGAGTTTGGAAAGGACTGTCTTTGCTCAGGTAAAGTTGGAGATGTTGTCAAAAATATACAATCAAAACATTAAATGAGTTTACAGTTATCCGTTTCTGCAAAGAAAAATTCCAAACTAACGTTTCTTTTGCTGCTTAGTATATCATATGGAGCCGAAATTTGGGGAATAACAAAATTTCACGAAGTTGAACAAATCCATTTGTATGCATGCACAAAATTTCTCGGAGTTAAGATTAACACTATTAACGCAGTGATTAATGATGATTTTAGGTATCCAATGCACATTCTTACAAGCATTAAAGTTTTTAAATACTGGCTAAAACTGTTGATTATGCCTTCAAATCGCTTACCCAAGTAGTGTTATAATATGATGTTGTTACATGATAAAAGTGGACAAATAAACTGGGCAACTAATGTAAAAAACGTTCTATATTCTATTGGTTTTGGAATTACATGGGATGCACAATATGTCGAATCACCTACATTATTCATACAATCCTTAACGACAAGACTAAAAGATATGTATATTCAGACAACTTGTGTAAGGATATCCTTATCAAATAAACGCTTGTATTATACTTTGTTTTAAAATGCCATAGTCATCTATCCTGTGTTAATGTAAAAATGTTTAGAATAGCACTGGCACGATTCAGATATTCTTCTCATGATTTGTTGATTGAAAGAGGCAGATATATGAATGTAAAAAGAGAAACTAGATTATGTACACTTTGTAATTTAAACGAAACGAAATAGAAGATGAATTGCATTTCCTCCTAATATATCATTTTCATGACCGGTTGCGAAGCAAATATATTAAAAGATATTGCTATGTCCATCCAAGTCTGATAAAATTCTCCTCACTGTTAAGTAGTAAAAATCCAGTTCTTCTCCAAATATTTCAATGTTCATTTACTAGCTATAGGCTCTGATTACCCGATCTAAATTCCTCTCAAATGTAACATAACTTTATGTGCTATAGGTATGTGGCCTTTTCTGTGCAAATAAAGATTATTATTATTATCATCGAAAATTCTCTATCCTCCTTTGACAGTGTTAAAGAACTGTTGTCCATCTTACCCTGGCGGAGGCCCCAAGCTTACTCTCTCTTCTGCGAAGCTTTGGTGGAATGTGGGGAGACAGAAGCCATGAAATTGTTGGGTCTTGACATTCCTACTGACAAGATAGAGTTACAGGATCCCCGTTGTCATCTGGGCTTGGGAGCTAATGTGTATGGACACCAAGACCTGTGTATGATAACATGGAAACGTCCTGAATCTCAACAATCACTGGACTGAAATGTATTTTGTCAGAAGGCTGAGTCTGTGAGATGGTACCTAATACATGATGCTGTACTGATACCATACCCAGCAGTTGAGAAAGATGCGGGGTTAAACATAGAATTTCAAGCGAGAATAGCATCGTGTAGGATTACTGTGACCTTGACCATGACGCTTTACATGGTTCGGTGGATCAGCACATGCGTTCTCAAACATGATAAAATCACTATTCAAGTGAAGATATATTCTTTTTATATATAGCCGTCATGTTCTCTCAAACAATAGCATTGTTGCCATGGAAACGCCACAAAATGACATATTGCTTGACACTTTCAAATCTGGTAACACTGGTTTTGAAAACTAGAGATTCTAAGCTTATAACGGTACCAAACACATCTTGCTATAGCTCCGGTAGACGTGTTTCCATTTTTTACATCAAAAGCCATTGCTCTATTGTCTACAGACTACTATACACGTCTACAAACAACACAACAGTGGAAAGTCTCCCTTTCATGCACAACAGACTTCAAAATAAAGATCACAGATATTTTTATTATACGAAAACATACACAAAACAAGAGTACATCAGGTGTGTTGCACATAAGACGTATGTTTTTTTTGTTTTTTTTATTTCGCTTTGTTCAGGTATACATACAAGTTCACGTATATTATGTAAAAGTATAAGTTCAATGCAAACATGTAGGGTCTCTAATACTTTAGTATAATTGTAAAGTGTCAACATTGTTACATATACATCGAAATAATTTACCTACTCAACGGTTCTAAATAGCATGTGTAGGCTGGACCATAGTTTTAGGAAGTAGGCTTCCTGGTCACGATTAATGTGTACATATTTTGTGGTATTATAATATTTTATGTTTTCCTTTAATCCCAAACAGTAACTGGGTATTTGTAAAACTCAATTTTACGTCTGCAGTTCTGAGCCATAATTTCATTTCACGACATATGTTTTTTACCTTGTCATACTCCCAGAAGATATGATAAATTGTTTCGTCATAATCGTTGCCAAAGGTACATTTAGGGCTATCCACATAGTTTATTTTGTAGAGGAAATGTCTGATTGGCAATATTCTGTGAATGATTCTGTACTGCAACCATCTTAATTCGGTACTTGGAGTACATGTATTTGCGATCGAGTTGAAACATTTCCAGTCAAAGTCCACTTATCATAACAAGGGAGATTAACAAACCGTGAATCAGCTAACATATCATATAATTTCTGATGTCCCAGGCGATTGTTTGTACATTTCATTATAAACGGATAGAAAGGATTACATAATTTACGTCCTGATAAAGTAATACCTATTGAATTTGGATAGCATACAACTGCTCGTCTGTATCTAGGGTGTATAAGGCACAAAATTCTTCCTTAGAATAAAATCTGCCGTTTTCATTCAAAAAATCATGTACGAATATTATACCTGTTTTTCCCTGCTTCTGTAACAGATTATCTTATTTGCATCATTATTCCAAATACTTTGGGAGAGAAGGTCACACTCAGTTTTTACATGTCCTTTGTATCTACTAACAATATTAGACCAATCTTTAAAGACTTTCTATACAAAGAGGGTTTGAAATGGCAAGAATTATTCTTACTGTGTAATCTATGCATTAATAATGACTTCCAATTTGAGTGTGTGCTTTGTAGTCTCTCTACCAATTTCAATTTTTGCGAAGATATAACATTTTTTAATTATTTTTTTTATAACATTTTTAATCATTGGAATTTTAAGCCCCCCATGTTCCGGATTTAGAACAACAGTATCTCTTTTAACTTTATCTGGCTTGTTTCGACATATAAATCTAAAACATTGTTTTTGGAAATTGTCTATAACAGATTCAGGTGGACTGTGAAGAGCAGAAAACAGGTGGTTTACTTGGCAGGAGGAGGGATTTTAAAACTGTGATTCTTCCATAAGGTGTAAGATTTCTTGCTAACCGGATGTTCATTAAGTGTTTTATTTGTAGGAACTTTTCTTCATAATTCAATTGGCTTATTTTATCCATATCAATATCGAAATTTATTCCTAACAGTTTGAAATCTGTCTGAGACCAGTCAAATTTCCACTCCTTACATAGTTTCATACGAGATCGTTTCTTGGATCCTATCCATATTAATCTTGTTTCCTCTATATTAACCTTTAGACCAGAAAAGCGTGCGAAAATTGCAGGGTTTTAAAGACAGCGTATAAACATTGTTCAGATCCATCAAGTGTCATTGACGTATCATCAGCAAACTGATACTCTATATTTCCTACGTTTAACCCCTTTATCTCTAATGAGAATACCTAAGATCTCCACAGAGAGGATAAATAGGTAAGGCGCTACCGGATCGCCTTGGCGACAACCTCTTTCAATTTTGAAGGGGGATGAAGGGAATCCATTTACCAAGACTCTTGATTCAATGTCGTTATAGAAGGTAGTAATCCAATTTATGATGCTTGGGCCAAAATTGAAAATAGTTAGAACGCTACAAAGATAGTTTCTATCGATAGAGTCAAATGCTTTTTCAAAATCAATTAGTAATAGTAATCCCGGAATTTGGAAAGTTTCAGTATGGTCCATAATATCATAAACTAATCTGGTTATTTCCACTATGTATCTGTCTTTTACAAAACCTTTTTGATCTTCATGAATTACAAACGGAAGAGTGTTTTTAATTCGGCTTGCAATAGTCGCTGCTCCGATTTTGTAAGATGAATTTAGAAGTGAAATAGGGCGCCAATTCTTTAAATATTTTTTGGGTTTGTTTCCCTTAGGAATACAAGTTATTAAACCTTGCTTTTGTGAAACTAAAGTGTTCCCTTTTCGTAGTCATCATTTAGTGAATTAAGCAGAAATATACCTATGTCTTTCCAAAAGAACTTGTAGAATTCCGTTGTAAAGCCATCAGGACAAGGACTCTTTTCGTTTTTCATTTCTTTAAACGCTTTTGTTAGTTTGGCTAGGGTCAATTCCTTCTAATGTTTGTTTTTGATTTTCATATAATTTAGGTACATTGTAGCTTTGGCAAATTTCGTTTAAATGAATTGGGAGAACATCTTCGGTTTGGTAAAGATTTATATAGTAATTTCTAGTTTCATTTATTATACTTTCATTATCTGTAAGCCTAGATTCGTCTGGTTTTTCGATTTCTGTAAAAGATTTATTTAGGAAGTTCCTCGATTCTAGTTTCAAGAAGTATTTTGTGGGGTTTTCTCTTTTTTCAACCCACTTTGCTTTTGATCTTGTAAGCATTCCTTGTATTTTACTATTTTTAATTTCATCTAACCTTAATTTAATATCATTAATACTAGTAGTATCCAATAAACTAGTCTTATTATTTATGTTGTCTTATTTATCTAACAAACAGTAATTGATCATCTACTGAATATGAAATATTGCCATTTTCGTTGATTTCATATTGTTTTAGTGTAGATTTTATGGTCTCCTTAATCATATCCACATATTTTTTGTCGTACAATAATGAATTATTGAATTTCCAAAACCCTCTACCACGTGGTAGTTCATAAGATTTTAACATCAACTCCACAACAGAATGGCCGGAATCAATGCTAGGTGTTATTTCACATTTATCCACGGATAAAAATAAATTGTGTGACAAGAGGAAGAAATCAAGGTGGGCTTGTTTTAATGGTGTAGGTTGTCGCCAAGTATATCTTGTAGAATCGGGATTGTTTTCTCTCCACGCGTCTTTTAGATCAAAATAGTTAATCATTTCTAAAACCTTTTCTCTAGCTTTGGGGTTGTTAACTTTTTTGTAATTAAATGTATCTTTTTGTGGGTTCATAACAATGTCGAAATCACCACACAGACATATTTCATCACTATCATGTTGGTACAGCGTTTGGTTTCGGGTCATCAGAATAAGAATCAGAATCTGAGCTAGTTCTCCGTCTTTGACACATGAGAGTTCTTTCAAAGTTGAGACATGAACGTTTACATACTAGAGATAACTGAACTAATAGATCATAGCCTTAGAAATCCCGGAATCATTGAATCGTTTACATCAGTCATTTTGGTGGATTTGTTAACGTTTATTTTGGCCTCGTTTACTAATAATGATGTTAATAGGCCATTACCATGGAACAAGGGTCCGTTTCCTGGTCATTCGTTCAATCACTAGCCTGTCCCTCCGTGAGAAAACCTTCAATTTTATTATATACTCTTGCCGATGGAAAAAGAGACTAAATAATTGCAATCTCTAAACTCAGTACATACACTCGAAACTTCAACAATTATGCCCGATGGGAGACATTTGTTCATATGTAATATGCCAAGCATGTAAACACAACATGTAACTTAATCATCTACAGCTAAATACATGTGTTTGGTTATCTCGGTATTACTGTTATCAGTGAGTGATTATGGATTTTCGCAGCTTTTAGCAATATCACAGCAATGTCACAGAGTGCTAGTCCAGAAATGGGTTTTACACATTGTACCAATGTGGGGAATCAAACTCAGATCTTTGACCACTTTGACAAGTGAACGATCTATAGCCATTAGTCCACTCCACCCATATTATCGTTATGTACTTGGGTACTTCACGGTATTGGGTTCTTCTCAGTACTGTCGGTAAATACTGTCACAGTAGTGCCTCTACATATTTGGGGTTCTTCATAGCTTTTTCGTTCAGTGATATAGCTGGGACTTTCCGCACTACAGTTCTTAACAGTTTTATTTCCTGCCTCAGCCACAGCAGCAGTTTCAGAATAAAAACTATGTTTCAAAGCTGTCTCTAGTTTGATATACAAGCGGTTCGATCAGACGCTAAATAAGATACCTCAATAAATCTATTGTACCTTAAATATCGTTTAAAACGACTCTTTCTCGACGTTACAATTTCAAGAGGCCTTTGGAGGAAGGTATACGGGTGTGTCCAGATTGAAGGACCAAAAGACGATCATATCGCAAACATGATCAGTTCCTAAACACACCGAGATCCTAAATATGTTAACGAGCCGTTTTTGAAAAGATTTGAATGGAGACTTCTTTGAACCCTTGAAGAGCAACCTCTTCGTGGTGGGTGCTGGGTAACGCCAATGGCTCTTCGCCCCCTTGTGTCCACAGCGCCCCATTGCTGGTTGTAAGAGGCGACCAATTTGGGCAACCCGTTTGCCGTGGGTTGCGTCCCTGTGTCGGCAGAGGAAGGGAGTCTGGTGGTTGAGGATGACGGAACTGGCAATAGTGTTCAAACATCCAACACACCACTTCGACCCTAACTTTGCCTAGACGGGTGGTAGAATAGGCCTGATTCTACCAATCGGCTGGTCACGCCTTGTCCTGTGCATGGAATGTTTATACAAAATTTGGTATTACATAACACCTTTGGCCATGTTCAAATTGTTAACTGATATTCTGCCAAAACAAATTAACCCTGCAGACCCATGCACAGAAGGCGGTGGCTCATGAGCCAATCTGGTGATGCTGACCTCCGATTTCTGTACGTCTCGAATTGATTGTCATGGACCGAACCATCCTGAACTTTAATCTGGTAGACAGCTACAGCATTTCATGTCAAATTCGCTGGAGTATAACACCAAACCACATTCCTTACGACATGGCTTCCCAATACCCCGGTTCAAAACGAAGACATATGGACTCTGACAATTCCTCGTCTGATGAGAGTACGCCCATTCGACCCGATTACTGGCCACGTTTTTTTTTATCATCGAAGCTTGTGACAAGCAACCTTTGCAATTGAACCCATTTGCAGTCTCCAAGGGTATAGTTGGTATCTGCGGAGAGGTTGCCAATGTCACAAAGCTCCGGTCCGGTTCTCTACTAGTAGAATGTGCTCGGAGACAGCAATCCTTGAATCTACTGAAATTACAATAGTTTGTCAATGTAAAGGTTGCTGTCTCAGCGCACAAAACACTGAACACGTGTAGAGGCATTGTACGGGACAGAGCTCGGTGCCTGTCTGACATGACTGAGGGACAAATTGTCCAGGAACTTTCCCAGCAGTCTGTCACAGCTGTGAAGAGATTCACTATCAAGAAGGACGGTGTGGTTCAACCCACAAACACCTACCTCTTTACGTTCGCCCGATCGAAGATTCCCGAAACTATTAGAGTCGGTTATTGTAGCATTGGTGTGGAGGTGTATGTACCTAATCCACTCCGGTGCTACAACCGCCAAAAGTTTGGACATGGATCCAAGTCCTGTCGTTCTTATGCTGTTTCTTACCGTTGTGGTGACAAGCATGAGAGCAATGACTGTACTAAGGAAGTGAAGTGTCCAAACTGCGGTGGTAACCATATGGCTTCCTACAAATCTTGTCCCGTGTGGCAACGCGAATCAGAGATCATAAAGATCAAGCACAAAGAAAATGTCTCTTTTCATGAAGCTAAGAAGAGGGTTGCAAGTTTAACTGTAGCCCTTTCAACCATCACCTACTCTTCTGCTGTCTCCCGCCCTTCTATCATTACTGCAACTATCTCTTGCCAGACCGATCTGACATGGGTCATGTCTTCTCAGCCAACTCAACTCAACTCAACTCAGTGCATCTCAGCCACTCCATCTCCAAGGCCAAAAGTCAAACCTTCTGAAACACAAACACCAGAACAAATGCCCAAACCAGAAACAGAAACTGCGCGCGACAAAAGGGAGAGACAGAAGCTGCAGAGACTGAAGCAGCTTGAGCAACTGCCAAACACAAAACCAAAGGCCGCCTCGCCTTCAGAGGTCCCCGTCGAGGTCCATAGCTCCTTTGACCCTCTGGATATGAGGTCACTCCATCTCCACCTGACACCAATAGGAGTTCATCAAACCCTTTCTCAAGTTCACGTGACATGTCACCAGTGGAAGCACCATGAATCAACAAAACATGATTCAATGGAATTGCAGAGGACTTAAGAATAATTATAACGAATTACAGTTATTGATTCAAGACTTCAAACCTTGTCTTGTCTCCAAGAAACCTACCTAAAAAGGACTGATAAATTTGACATCCGTCGGTACTGTTCCTACCATTCCTTTTCTC
Organism: Haliotis rubra; assembly: GCF_003918875.1. Classification (NCBI taxonomy): domain Eukaryota; kingdom Metazoa; phylum Mollusca; class Gastropoda; order Lepetellida; family Haliotidae; genus Haliotis; species Haliotis rubra. The sequence continues at coordinate 11,112 of NW_025765520.1, read as the reverse complement.
CTCCTGGTGTAAAAGCTACAGGAGGCACTTCTGTCATGGTGAGGCAGGGCATCCTCCATAGCCCTGTTCCACTTAACACCAACATACAAACTGTTGCTGTCCGCATGACTCTGAACATAGGGTTCACACTATGTTCACTCTATCTTCCGCCCTCCTCACCTGTCCACCTATCAGATCTTCAGAACTTGTATGATCTACTCCCAAAGCCCTGCATAATCATGGGCGACGTGAACGGCCATAACCCTCTATGGGGGAGTACTGATACAAATAATAAGGGAAAGGTCCTTGAAGATTTTCTCTCCCAATCATGATCTATGCATCTTCAACGATGGGTCAAACACTTATCTCCATCCTGCCACTGGAACATACCCTGCACTTGATCTATCACTTACGGATTCTAATCTCTTAAACGAGTTTGAATGGTCGGTCCACGATGACCTTTGTGGAAGTGACCACTTCCCAACTACTCTTATTCCTATCAATCCCGCGGATGAACCACCTTCAACAAGATAACTAGCCATTATTCCAAACTCTCTGCTCTGAAAACTTATACCGGACAGGAATGTTCCTGATCCCATGGAACTATTTTCTGATATATTAAATACTATTGGAGACGAAACGATTCCTAAGTCCTCTGCAAACTCGCACATACGCAAACCATGGTTTGATACAAACTGCAAACAAGCTAGGAAAAATAGGAAGAAGGCGAAAAATACTTCCGACAACTATACTTCCTTCCAAGGTGTGGAACATGATTTAAAACATTAAGGGCAAAGGATCCAAATCTGGTGTTTGCCATCTCAGAGATGGTGACTCCCTTTTAACCAATACAGTTGAAATTGCAAACAAACTTAGAGAAACTTTGGCAAACCACTCCTCCTCGTCAAACTATAACCCCAAGTTCCAGAAATACCAAACCCAACAAGAAAAGAAATTTGTCAATTTTAACTCTGATAATAGTGAGGATTACAATGACACGTTTTCTCTCCATGAACTACGTACTGCCCTGGGGCAGGCTCACGACACTGCATCAGGCGCTGATGATATTCATTATCAGCTTCTGAAACACCTCCCTGATTCAAGTTTGGAAACTCAACTCCATATATTTGATGACATTTGGACAACTGGCAACTTTCCTCCTTCGTGGCACAACGCCATTATCATCCCTATACCAAAACCTGGCCGGGATCATACTGATCCCTCAAACTACCGTCCTATATCACTAACTACCTGTGTTTGTACAACCATGGAACGCATAGTGAACACTCGATGAATCTGGTACTTGGAGACCAATAACCTCCTTAGTGACCTCCAATGTGGTTTCCGAAAAAAACGAAGTACTATTGACCATCTGGTGCGTCTGGAATCTTTCATAAAAAATTCCATCGTCAACAAACAACATACTGTATCTATCTTTTTCGATTTAGAAAAAGCATACGATACAACGTGGAAAGATCAGGGCGTCCCTCATGGCAGCATCCTGTCTGTCACCCTTTTTAGCATCAAAATTAACAGCCTCACTAACGTCTTCAACAGTTGTGTTGATGGGTCCCTTTTCGTGGACGATTTCAGTATTTCATGTCGTGGTAAGAACATGCACGCAATAGAAAGGCAGCTACAAATCTGCCTTAACAAACTCCAAAACTGGGCCAATGAAAATGGCTTTAAGTTTTCAAAATCCAAAACAAATTGTATTAACTTTTGTCGTAAATACAAACCACACAAGGATCCAGACCTATCTTTAGATGGTACTCCCATCAAGGTAGTAGAAGAGGCCAAATTCCTGGGACTCATATTCGACCGTCACCTGACATTCTTACCACACATAAAATATTTGAAAACCAAGTGCTTGAAGGCTCTGGACTTACTAAAAGTCGTTTCAAATACAGAGTGGGGAGGGGATCAGACTACCCTCCTTCACTTGTACAGATCTTTGGTTCGCTCTAAACTAGACTACGGCTCCATTGTTTATGGTGGAGCCTGCAACAGTAATTTAGAAAAGTTAGATTCTATATGCACAGGCTAACGAACCTTCTTTTGAACAACAGCGGATTTAACTTTCACTTCAATATATAACTAAACTACCTTCAAATCAGTCCAATCCAGCATACAATTGAGTTTTCAACCCTCTCTATGAAAACCTGTTTCCTAAACAACCAAGCCTGATTCCACCACTTGGAATCAGAATTCAACCACACATATCTGCAGCTAAAATTGATCTCAATATCATAGCACCTTACCGACTGGCAGATGGTGAAACCACAGGTCGATCTTACCCTCACTAAACTCAAAAAGTCCGAAAAAAATCCTTTAGTGTTCCAGCAGGAAGACAACCAGTTACGTTCCAAGTATGACACCCATAGATCCATTTTAGCAGACGGACCCAAGCATGAAGGGCCAAGTTGCCAGTGCTACAGTCATTGGATCGAAAAACTGTCTCCTCTAGGATTCCCGAGAACAGTTCCATTTCACTGCCGATGCCAAAGCTATCCTCTCAGCTTTGACCTACATTAAACAGCAGAACCATTCCAAAAACTTCATTGTTTTCACAGATTCATTATCTTGCCTTGAAGCACTTCAAAATGTTACTTCAAGTCACCCAATCATCCTGGACATTTTAGAACTTTACAACGACCTCTCTACTGGCCAATGTGACATCGTCCTCTGCTGGTTGCCGGGTCACGTCGGCATAGCAGGTAACACAAAAGCCGATGCTGCAGCAAAAGCAGCTCTTGACAAGCACTTATCTCGACTGCTGATCCCGTACAGTGATTTCAAACCCACTATCAAAAGCTATACTCGGGACCTCATGCAAAAAAGGTGGGACACTCAAGTAGGAAGAAATACACTGTATGAATTGAAGCCAACAATTGGTTATACCTACTATGGTTGTCAGTCAAGACGTGATGAGGTAATTTTAACGAACAACGGATATAGCGAACTAAATTTCTTGGTCCCTTGGAGTTCGTTATATCCGTGTTCTACTGTATGTCGTATTGGCCACAGTCGGTTTACTCATGACTATCTGCTGAAAACGGATGGGGATGGAACCCCCATGTGTGTCTCTTGCAATAAGATTTTCACCATCAAGCATATTCTGCTTGACTGCGTGGACTTATCGTCTGCAAGGGACTCACGTTATGATGCAACAAATCTGAAAGATCTGTTCTCCCGCGTGAGCGCTCATTTGATAGTGAACTACCTGAGGGAAGTTGATCTGTATGATAAATTGTAACTGTGTAATGTGACTAACAAATTGCCTGCCTTTAAATTTGGTGCTGTGACTTTTGCTGTTTATAAATGACAATGTAGTGAATATATGTTAATTAAACAGCTGTACAGTGCTTTTTCAAGCACAGTCGTCCATTATGGAGAATTGTCGGAAGATTTCCAGGTAACAAAAGGAGTTACACAAGGTTGCTTGCTATCACCTCTACTATTCTTGGTGGTGCTTGACTGGGTTACAAGGAAGCCTATGACACTGGGAAAGGTATACAATGGACTCTTACCAGTAGACTCGAGGACCTAGACTTTGCAGATGACCTAGCGCTCCTAGCACACAGACTCCAGAACATGCAAGACAAGCTGGATGCACTGGGATCTGCCTCAAGCCGAGTCGGCCTAAGATAAACAGAGATAAGAAGAAAATTCTGTGGACCCAAAACAAACAAGATCCATTACAGATCAACGGACAAGTGATTGAAGACGTCACCGGGCACAGATGCGGATATTAAGGCTAGGATCAGAGAAGCCCAATATGCTTAAGAACAATCTGGAAAAGGACTGTCCTATCCCTGAAAACCAAGATCTGGATGTTCAGCTCAAATGTTCGTTCTGTGCTGCTTTATGGATCGGAAACGTGGAGAGTAATCAAGACAAGCTCCATCAAAATACAGACTTTCCTCAACAAGTGTCGCCGACAGATCCTCCGCATCCAATGGTTCGATAAAGTCTCTGACCTTGACTTGTGGGAAGCAGCGAATCAAGACCCAGTTTCTGCTCAGACCAAGTGATATCACCAGACAAGCCATTGACTGGAACCCACAAGGCAAGATGAAAAGAGGACGTCTAAAACATACCTGGAGACGAAGCCTGGAAAAGGAACTGAGGGAAACCGGTTTAACCTGGGAGGCTACCAAGAGCATAGCCACTGACAGGCAAGCGTGGAGGACCACTGTTGAGGCCCTATGCTCCTCACGGAGTAAAGAGGACTAAATCATAAATAAATACAAAAGATTTAATTTGAAAAGCATACATCAGTGAGAAGATGAACCTCAGTACATAGCGCAATGTAAATATCACAAATACAAGATAAAAGGTTATGATTTTACTAGAGCATAATATTGGAGCATATATCATTCTTCCACGAATATCTGATTCTCGGTATCAAAGCATAAGTTTTGTGGCGGTTAATATAGTCCTGGTTAAAACTATGCATGACAATACAATATGATTAGACGGAAAACGATAGGTATTGTAAATCAATAATTGACCTGACATTAAAGACATGGTGTAGATTATAACTGATAGTTGGGATATTTCACTTTTTCAATCAATGCAAGCGATCGAATTATCTTTGCCAGAAGCAAAATTTATTTTACGGATTCTAATTTTCGATTTTACGACTACATCATCTGGTGGTCACGAATCACTTGTCTGTGTCACAACTATTGATGGTCATACGTGAAGACATGCTTTTGATTTACAAGAAGTAGGACTCTATTCGAGAAGAGCTTTTATTTGATCAGAGAAATGTTTTTATCGTGCTTTGTTTAATGACATTATCTAAATTGATCATTTAGAGATTCTATATGGGAGCTACAAACCCCTTTCCATTATTAAAACACTGAAAACTGCTAGAAGTCCTCTGAGTAGGTTAATAAATGTTTTCCCTTTGCTGTTTCGACAGACAAAAGTCGACAAACACCCTACTACTGGCAAAGCGCACTTTCCAGCCTTATAGATTACTTGATTACAATCTTGATGTTTCATTGTACTGACGGCTTCCGGCCTATATACAATATAAAATGTGAGTGCAAGAGAATCCCCAATTTTGACTCCCAGTCAATTTGGTATAAAGGGCAAAATAGGTGTGAAAAATCATATCACTTTACCACGAAAAATCAGTGATGACATCCGTGTTCCCGAAGAGGGTAAACATGTCCTGCTCTAAAACAGAACATCACAACAGCTGCATACAACATGTGTCCGGTGATGGTGTTACAAAGTTATGCAATTATTGATAAGAAAAGACGTTACGATGCTGTACGATTTTGCCCAGACAGAGTTCATTTGACGGAAGCATTTTCTATTCCGTTTACACAAAGTTGGTAAACGCCGGTATCTCGGAAAATAATATGCCTCCCTCAAAACAGTGTAAACATGAAATATATAAAATATATTCTCTAAACTATTTCGACAGGAATAACACAACCTCACTGGTTTCAGTACTGAACGCTGTCGACCAGTATAAACCATGAATTCAGACAATCCAAAACAAAATCTTCAATATTAGGCGCAAACTGCTTGTTATGACATTTAAAAACTTTTCCGATTTCAAATATCTCCAAGGTACATATTGAAAGGCTTCCAAGTGTAATCCTCCAATCCTGCCCTAACATAATTTTTTACTTTCCGTGAAATAATTCATGTTTTTATTTATGATTGATTTTATTTATGATACAATCAAACATCACCCAAACGAGTAAAGGCATTTTTATTGGTAGTGTGCAGGCTGCAGAGCAGTGTGATGTGGTCATTCCTACGTGAGCACTTTCCTCATGGCATTGTTCTTCTCCCCTGTGACAGAAAGAAATCGGAATATCTGAGAAAGGTTCACAAGCCGAATATCCCACACGGTTGACTTTTGATGTCATTTTATTGATAAAAATCTCAAACTCTGAGGATTACCGTGTCAAGAAACAGGAAAATGCATTTCAATTGATCATTTATCTATTTTGTAACGTGGTTAGACAGTATGTAGTTTATGGCGTGTCCACATATCGTGAGGGCAAAAGTTAAATTTTAAACTTTCTTCATCTTGATCCACTACATCTAGTTTTATGGTACGGTCAATTACCTGCTCTTTTACTCCGTTTGCAAGCACAGACTAACGCAAGAACGACGATGATTATGAGGAGGACGACACCCCCGACAGATGCAGCTACAGATATAAGAAGAAGCTGTCCATTCTCACTCTGGCATCTCGACTCTGAAACATACATTGTTGCACTTGTTCTCTTGCCATCAATAGCTTAAAATACATAACTTTTGAGGTACAATCGAGCATATTATTCACGGAGATTTAAAAGAGCGTCAAACGGATATTCGTCGAAAGTTATTCGATAATAGTTTTTACGTTCAAGACATTTCGAACGCTTTCAAAAGATTTATGGAAGACACGCGAAGGCCATTCCCACAATCGACGCTTCAGTGACAAACATAATGTCTGATGCAATTCATTAGGTACTAACTTTGACTGTTTCATGTTTTCCAGATGGCCTTTCCATATGTTTTTGAAAATAATTTTGACAATGGTGAGGACAGAGTGTGCCTATCTTTTCACGAAGACCTGTGTCAATGCTCTTTGAAAGTGGCTCATAAACAAAAGTTAATGACATAGCAAAATACGTATAATTATGATAAAGGGTGTGGTGGTGAATGAGTAAATATTTAAAGCCTTATTGAAGGGATTCGTTACTGTTATTATCATATATATAGATGGGGGTTTATTCGGGTGTTGTTTTCATATGATTAATCCTTTCAAAGGGAGGACGGTATCCAATTTATATAAAATGACACATCTGATGGGAAATAAAGCACTTTACCAGATCCATTTTTCCATCTGTGATGGTTGTTGGACACGTCACACACCAGACAGTTGTTTCCAGACTGTCTCTCTCCGTGAGGCACACAGGTCCCTTTGTCCAGGCAGTAGGGGCCCTAGTGTGGCATAGGAAGCTTCATGACTCTCTAGTGTACTCAAATTCAGTAACAACTTAATCAGGCTTTGCACAACTGGAGTACAAGGTTAACTGTGGTTAAAGGAGTGCTTTTGTTTCTTTTACGTTTCTAATATTAACGATTAAAGGTTGTTACTTAGTTACTGACTTATATATTAAATTTAGTTTATATACCTTCACTGTCCAGTTGAACTTTCCTTCCCGACCACCTTCAGCTTGGATACACGTACTGTTAAACACGATCAGGCCCACACTGTCACTATAGTTACCAGCACTGTTGGCAATGGATATCCGGTAGAGACGCACATACTCCTCACTTCCGGTGCTGTCACTGGTAACGATTTTGCACTGGGCATGGCTGAGGCTGACAACTGTTGCCACATATACTTCTGATACAATGATTTCTTGTCCTGATTTTCTAGCCTGAAAAGATGACATCACAAGGGTATTATCATGCCATTATCTGTGGACGCCGGGTCGTGGCTGTTAAATGATAAATGCAAGCAAGGACTGCACCATCACTATGTGCTTATAATCACGGAGTTGAAAGGTTTAACAAGTAATGAATGTATATAGTTACAGAATTAAACATACTTCTCAAAAGACTTTTCTAGGATGGTATGCTGTGTTATGTTTACTGGTAATCTCCCCTCTTGAAACACAAATCAAATATAAGCAATGACATATTTTGCAAGTAACATTGTCAACCCTTGGAGAACCTTCCAGTTGATAAAAATATGAATGCCTAGCGTTAATATAACTATATATTTACCCTGATCTGTTCAACCAAGCAAGTTGATACCCCGTCTACAAACGTCTCGCCTCTAAGGGACACAACGTCACATGCATCACGTGACATGTCACATGTGACAAAAGCTTCTGTTTCAGAGAGCCGTGGGGGGTGTTGTAAGGTCAACAGAGCAGTCCGAGCCGCCATAGTTGGATTGGCATACACATCCACCTGTTAAAATTGTAAGGGACGTAACATGACAGATGCTCAAACCCATGTATTTCAGAATAAGAATATAAGAGCCACCATAGTTGGTTTGACATACACAGTCTCCTGTTAACATTGTATAAGACGTCACATGACATTCTCTCGCAGTATCCAGAAATCAAAACGAAGGGGGGTTGCTTTTGGTTTACTTTTGGTCTTGTTTTCTCTTTCTTAAATGTTTTCATTTTTAAAATCGACTAACCGGTTGAATGACGTCGTATGATCTCTGTTGTAAAACTAATGGAAGTATGTTTGCAAACTGACAAAACGAGTTATTCAATTTCATCAGCATTTATGTTTTTTTCAAATTTGTGGATATTATCAAATATTATATTACTGAAATTGTTAACACTACACCGTCCTATCCAAAAGACTATTTCGGACCCAAATATTCTCTTACATGGAAATCTAAAAGAAATAATCTGTATCACCCAAATATATATTTTTACAAAGCTAGGTGTCTTAATTACCATTTGTACATGTTCCTTTGCCATTGCAGTCGTTCAGACAAGCCTCGGCCACAACATTATCATAGACAGACATGTTCTTCGTCCCATTCTTTACCTGGAGTTCAGGATCAACCAACACCTCGTGCAGACACTTATCTCTCACCGTGTCGACAGAGAAACGATAAAAATCCGAGGTGCCTGTCAACTTCGAACGAAAATCAAATATGATATCACTGTTAATCTCTTCTCAAACGTTACATATTTAATCTGTTCACTAAAAATATATATAAATGAAAATGTTTTCACATTCACACAAACAGAAATTACTTATTCTCCCATACTTTGAGCTATAATTAAAGTGCAACAATAATATAATGTCTACTTCTATGTTACATACATGGATGTCTACTTCTATGTTACATACATGGATGTCTACTTCTATGTTACATACATGATGTCTACTTCTATGTTACATACATGGATGTCTACTTCTATGTTAAATACATGGATGTCTGCTTCTATGTTACATACATGGATGTCTACTTCTATGTTACATACATGGATGTCTACTTCTATGTTACATACATGATGTCTACTTCTATGTTAAATACATGAATGTCTACTTCTATGTTACATACATGAATGTCTACTTCTATGTTGTATACATGGATGTCTACTTCTATGTTACTTACATGATGATGATGTTCTACTTCTATGTTACATACATGGATGTCTCACTTCTATGTTACATACATGGATGTCTACTTCTATGTTACATACATGATGTCTGCTTCTATGTTACATACATGAATGTTAACTTCTATTTTACACACATGTCTGTCTTTGTTACTATGTCTGCTTCTATACATACATGGATGTCTACTTCTATGTTACATACATGATGTCTACTTCTATGTTACATACATGATGTCTACTTCTATGTTACATACATGGATGTCTGCTTCCGATATGTTATTACATGGATGTCTACTTCTATGTTACATACATGGATGTCTACTTCTATGTTACATACATGGATGTCTACTTCTATGTTACATACATGGATGTCTACTTCTATGTTACATACATGGATGTCTACTTCTATGTTACATACATGGATGTCTACTTCTATGTTGTATACATGGATGTCTACTTCTATGTTACTTACATGATGTCTACTTCTATGTTGCATACATGGATGTCTACTTCTATGTTACATACATGATGTCTACTTCTATGTTACATACATGGATGTCTACTTCTATGTTACATACATGGATGTCTACTTCTATGTTACATACATGATGTCTGCTTCTATGTTACATACATGAATGTTAACTTCTATTTTACACACATGAATGTCTTTTTCTATGTTTTATACTTGGATGTCTACTTCTATGTTACATACATGATGTCTACTTCTATGTTACATACATGATGTCTACTTCTATGTTACATACATGGATGTCTACTTCTATGTTACATACATGGATGTCTGCTTCTATATTACATACATGGATGTCTACTTCTATGTTACATACATGGATGTCTACTTCTACGTTACATACATGATGTCTGCTTCTATGTTACATACATGAATGTTAACTTCTATTTTACACACATGAATGTCTTTTTCTATGTTATATACTTGGATGTCTACTTCTATGTTACATACATGATGTCTACTTCTATGTTACATACATGATGTCTACTTCTATGTTAAATACATGAATGTCTACTTCTATGTTACTTACATGATGTCTACTTCTATGTTACATACATGATGTCTACTTTTATGTTACATACATGATGTCTACTTCTATGTTACATACATGGATGTCTACTTCTGTGTTACATAAATGGATGTCTACTTCTATGTTACATACATGGATGTCTACTTCTATGTTACATACATGAATGTTAACTTCTATGTTACATACATGAATGTCTAATTCTATGTTACATACTTGGATGTCTACTTCTATGTTACATACTTAGATGTCCACTTCTATGTTACATACATGAATGTCTTCTTCTATGTTACATACATGGATGTCTACTTCTATGTTACATACATGGATGTCTACTCCTATGTTACATACATGATGTCTACTTCTATGTTACATACATGAATGTTTACTTCTATGTTACATACATGAATGTCTACTTCTATGTTACATACATGGATGTCTCCTTATATGTTACATACTTAGATGTCTACTTCTATGTTACATACATTAATGTCTACTTCTATGTTACATACATGGATGTCTACTTCTATGTTGCATACATTGATGTCAACTTCTATGTTATATACATGGATGTCTACTTCTATGTTACATACATGGGTGTCTGCTTCTATGTTACATACATGGATGTCTACTTCTATGTTACATACATGGATGTCTACTTCTATGTTACATACATGGATGTCTACTTCTATGTTACATACATGATGTCTTCTTCTATGTTACATACATGAATGTTAACTTCTATGTTACATACATGAATGTCTACTTCTATGTTACATAGATAAATGTTTACTTCTATGTTACATACATGGATGTCTACTTCTATGTTACATACATGGATGTCTACTTCTAAGTTACATACATGAATGTTTACTGCTATGTTACATACATGAATGTCTAATTCTATGTTACATACTTAGATGTCTACTTCTATGTTACATACTTAGATGTCT